>NC_089760.1:45831776-46061776 GCF_040412425.1 Macrobrachium rosenbergii
GCCATTACAATATGCAATAGAAAATAATTGATGACCATTTACCGGTACATCTGTTCTCTCAATCTCCTCTAAGGTTTACAAAAATTAAGAAAAAAATGTTTGTGTGTCATCTATTGCACAGTACACTGACCTAGTCGTTTCTATGAAGCTTTGAGGAATCTTATACTGCCGCTCTTCTGATAATTACGGAATGAACTTTTCCTTTCTCCATCTTGATGTAAGAAAGACTGTTAACAAAACCTTCTTGTAGTATAAACTCTACTCGGAAGAGTCTTTTCATTTCTGTAAAAGAAAACTATTGTCCGGCTTTGTCTGTCTGTCCGCACTTTATGCTGTCCACACTTTTTTCTGTCCGCCCTCAGATCTTAAAAACTACTGAGGCTAAATGGCTGCAAATTGGTATGCTGATCATCTACCCTCCAATCATCAAACATAACAAATTACAGCCCTCTAGCCTCAGTGGTTTTTATTTTATTTAAGGATAAAGTTAGCCATAATCGTGATTCTGGCAACGATGTAGGATAGGCCATCACCAGGCCGTGGTTAAAGTTTCATGGGCTGCGGTTCATACAGCATTATACCGAGACCACCGAAAGATAGATCTATTTTCGGTGGCCTTGATTATACTCTGTAGCGTCTGTACAGAAAACTCAACTGAGCCGAAGAAAGGTCGGCTCATTTTTTACTTGTTTCTTTAGCGATTGCTGTTTGCAGTATCATTATTTGTAGGTGGTAGTAAATTCTCCCCTCTCCTCGGCCTAGTCGTTTCCTGCATCATGTCTCCTCTAATCTTTTCCACCACCTTGTACGCACACGCTATAACACGAAAATTAAACTCTGAATAAGCATGACCTACTACTGCACATCCAAGGACAGACGAAGTCATTTTCTTCCCTTTCATTGTATAATATGAGTTACGGTATAATAATAATAAAAAAATCTGTGTGGTAACAATTATATGGCAAAACAAATTAAACTGACTTTCTTTGGCCTTCATTATCAAGAACGTGAAAACAAACAAACCACTGCTGAAGATATGAACATTGAAGCTCGCTTTTAGAACATATGCTACGTTTGTGTATATTTATCTGAAATTCTTCAGGGCTCCAAATCAGTGTCTTTGATTTCACAGGAAATTTTAACCAACATGGGGGGATGGTCGCAACAGACGAGCACTTTTGAAGCCCCGTGCAGTGGAGCTTACTTCTTCACTTTCCACGCCGTCTCTCCTGAAAACGGAGACTTCACGTAAGTACTTTTCAAAACGAACAGTAACCATCTGATCGTTCAGTGTTGTCTGCCCCTTCATTCGCGACAGCTCATCCTGAAAAATTCCCAGATTTTTTGCAAATCTGATGATGCAAAAAAGATGCTCTTCAATTGCAGTCGCCTAGTTAATTTCTCTTCTGACAAAAACATTAAGAAACTTGCTTTTAATTTTTTCTCATGGTACTTCAGCAAATGAAATACAAGTAAAGTGAACAAAATGATTAAAAATCAAGCAGTCAAGTTTTCACTGTTTACATTCAATAATACTGTACTTGCAATATTTCCAGCACTGTATGACTTGTTATTGTTTCCTCTCACTAAAATTCCATGAAAATATTCTGATACCCACAGCATGATAACATGTCCTAATCAGTCCTCTCTCTCTCTCCACCCCAAGGCTGGCTCTTATGAAAGGCCCAGACTATCAAGTGACTGCTTATGGCAGTAAAGGGGCCTACGAGCAAGGATCAAATTCGGCTGTGCTCTTCCTAAATAAAGGTGAAACGGTCCACCTCGAGCTGCAACAAGGATCACTCTACGAGCATCCTTTCAACGAAGCCTATACGACCTTCACTGGGTTTCTGATAGAAGCATATTAGCTCCTTGTCCAACTGTTGATTTATTTTTCCGTTGATTTTCACTTTGATATTCATGAGGTCATGGTCGTCTCTTACAAAAGTGCTCACTCTTGCTGTGCATCTTCCCTGGATTCTGAACCTGCTGATCTGGCTGTCAGTGCCCGTCTTATCAATTAATGATTCACTGTCAATGCCTCAAAAGTCAGCTCTAATGAGAAAAAAACAACAACCAGGCACACGAGGCAAAAGAATGACAAGAACCTCTTGTCAAAAAAAATATGAGATAATGAACAAGAAAAAACAAGTTGACAAGAGCTACGAGAACAGCGATAGCAAGAACCTGTTGTAGAAGGCAGGCAAGGGAACTGAATAAAAATAATTGTTGTAAAAGCATACAAGGGAAGTAAATGACAAGAGATTGTTATGTAAGGTATGCAAAGTAAATGAATAACAAGATTCTATTCCGAATACCATATGAAGTAAATGTAAAAGGCATATGTGTACGAGCAATTAGAATCAGTTTTAAAAGGTATACAAGGTTAATAAATGAACAAAAACTTGTTGTAAAAGACGTATGAAGTAAATAATCAAAAACGTTTTGTGAAAGGCCACGAGGTATAAGAATAACAAGTGAATTTTGCTATACCCAGAAGACGGAAGTAAAATGCGAAATATTGAAGAAAAAGCATTTTTTTTTTTTTTTTTGCTATTTTGTTGATGAATTACTTTTCATACTAAAACTGTACTGTTTTATATCAATGTTTTATATAAATGTATACAAAAACAGCTGTCAAAGACTTATAAGGTAAATGAATGACAGTCTGTTGTAAAAGGCACACTAGGTATATGAGCAGCAAGAACCTGTTGAAAAAAGGCATATAAGATAAATGAATGACAAAAATATATTGTAAATGACACAAGACGTAACTGAACGCCAAACATCTGTTCCAGAAGCCAAACAAAGGAGAAAAATAAATCTTTTTGAAAAGTTGTACAAGGCTGAAATGACCAACTAGAATCAGTCCTACTGTGTATACAAGGCATAAATAATAAAAACTTGTAAAATGCATATGATGCAAATGAATAAGAAAACTAGCAAAAGTAAACGGGGTAAATGGATGATCAAAAGTAAATTAAGACCATACAGTCAAGGGCATTCGAGGTAGATGAGTAACAAGAGTTTGTTTCAAGTTAAGTATACGTTAGTTTTATCAGACCACTGAGCTGATTAACAGCTCTCCTAGGGCTGGCCCGAAGGATTAGACTTATTTTACGTGGCTAAGAACCAATTGGTTACTTAGCAACGGGACCTACAGCTAAGGCATATAGTGTAAATGTATTATAAAAAGCATACAAGATAAACAACCAGAATCTGCTGCAAAAGTCATGTGACATAAGTGAATAAAAAAAGGTTTAAAAAGCATATGAGGTACGGGAATGACAATTATCTTTTGTAAGGTGAAGCACTTGCTGTAAAAGGCACATGAGGTCAATGAATCAAAAGAACATATTGCAAGAGTTATATGAGGTGGTACATGTATAACAAAACCATGATGGTAAGGGCATAAGAGATAAATGAAAAACTTCTGTATCCTGTGTTTTCTTTTCATAGCCGCCATTGCAAAACTTGGTAAAAAGAAGAACCTGTTGCAAAAAATATAACACGAGGCAAATGAATAAAGGAGCGACAAATTAATGTCACATTGTGATCACTTCCTCTGATTAAAATGACCATTTGGTTAGACATGAACTAATAACGAGAACAATTTTATGAGGTTTGTGTGCAGCTCACATTTCTAATACTGAGCCCCTCAAGGGTAACTGGTTGAAATAAAGCATAGGATCAACTGCACATTAACAAGAAATATAATTTACTAGGTGAATTTACCTGGGAAACCACTGTCTAAATATAATTAATAGGATTTCAGGAATTTTATTAGTTCGTGTTGGATCATGCGTGTTTGAGATAAAAATTTATTTTTTTTTTTTTTGCACTATTTATGCACACACAGCCTGCTGGTTGGTGAATCTGAAATATTAACAGAAACATACGTAACATTAACACTACATCAAATCAATAACACTTAACAATTAACTCAATCACCTGACACCGATAACTTGAAATCAAGGGAGGTAATAATCAATCATTTCCTGTGGCACCCACGGGGATGCATAGGTCCTCAATGAACTCATGCCACTATATTCTGTCCTGGGCTAATTCCTCAAGATCTCCCCAACACTCTTCTCCTGCTTCCGCCTGCATATTCCTTTACTGGATTAGTAAAACTTTAAATTAATGTGTAAATGTTTTGACGTTAGGAATAAATTTCTCTGAAATAGCAGCTATCACTAATACATAATAATAACAAATAAATGACACTGAACGAGTAACTTAAGCGATAGAAAGCGCGCCTCCACTCGCTATAACGAGAGTGACAACTGTAAGTCAACGGTCCTCATCGATAGTGTTCGATTTACAACAAAACACATAAACCGATCTGTTTAGAGGCAATCACAAACGAACAAAACATGCTTGAGACTTGAGAGCATTTCTGCCCCAAAACTACATAGTTTGACTCTTAAACTGCTTCTTATAAAGTTAAAGATATGTTTTGAGATATGTTTTTTAAACATGTACACAATTTATAATCATGAAGCTACAACTGTCGTTTAACATCCAATTCACGCTACTCCGGGAATATCCCCAATGGGGATTTATCACCGAAGGAGAATCTTTAAGTGATAAATGGATCGGTACTGCCGGGTCTCGATCCCTCAACACACAGTACCTTCCACAACTCCGATCGACATTTGTAGCTTCATGATTGTATGTAAATCACGGTGTGATAAAAATTTCGTAATAAGAGCTGCGTGTTCCAAACCTACCAATGAGCTATCATGGTGGTGGGGGGTTAATGCCGAAGCCAACTACAGTTTCCCAGCTCTCGACGGGTAAATAAGTACAGCAGATTCGGCATTTCCTAATATTTTCCTTGGTGGCTCAATGGTTTGACCGTCAAATTGAATCGTTATAAGGTACAGTGTGTCGAGGGATCGAGACCCGGCAGTACCGATCCATGTATCACTTTAAAAATTCTCCTTCGGTGATAATTCTCCATCTGGGATATCCCCAAAGTAGCTTGAATTGGTTATTAAACATTTGTAGTTTCATGATTGTATATAAATCACGGTGCGATAAAAATTTAATATATAATTAATGTACAGCTTGAAACATCCAGAACTGTGACACAGTAAAACTCAATTCTGTACATAAGTTTAATCTGAAGAAACCGTCTGTTAAATGGACACTGGTGAAATTGTACTTATTTACATTCTTTCTCCTTAAAAGCATGTTATTTAAGATTTTCCCAGATTTTTATCAATTCTGTTTATTCAAGGTGTAAGGGAAATATTTTTAATCTATACAGTGTAGTCAGATATTTCTCCTGTTTGTAGACTTGGAGATCCTGTTAAAAGTGTAGGAAGGGACTCTTGACTTGGTCAGTTTATGTTCTGGGTGACAGACCCTCGTACTGCAGCTACCCTTATGTTCCGGCGGGTAGTGATTTTTGCTTTAGCCAGAAGACGGAGGTGAAATAGCAAATAACGAAGAGAAGGCTTTTTCTTTTCTTTTTTTTTTTTGCTTCGGTTGAATTATTTTTCAAAAGAAAACTGTACAATAATATATCAAAATAAAGATCAAGACCTGAAGTGTATGGTGGAAGTATTAAAACTCAAGATTTCTCCCAAAATAAGACCATAATTATTAAACAAAAAGTTTTAAAAAAGCAAGAAATTTAAAAATTAGCTTGGGCTTACTTTCACTGTCCCCCACTTATTCAAGTGTGTACGCTATTATTGGGAATAGCCTTTCAGCTTGCAGTACCATTTTACCAGTGTCAAAAGCAAAATCTTCCCGTCCCCTCTTGGACTCAGAATAAAAAAAATCCCCACTAAGAAGTGCTTAAACAAGGCTATATATGAGCTCATTTTATGATGTACTTACATTGGAAAACAAAAAATCGTGTTATGATTACAGCATCATACATTTTCTTAGAACACAGATGTATAAATACTTTCAAAGATTGTACTTTCCCCCGACGAATGTAAACAAAATCCTGACGAACGTTAACAAACGTAACCTACGCTAAAAAAAAAAAAATTATTACTCGAAGAACGAAAATATCAATGCAATAAATCCACTCAGTATATTTTTCATATATTCATTAACACAGCGTATTTACTAACACATTCAACCCCCTTTCTTAACAAAATAACATTAAAAATAAGACAAACTCTCGTCCCACAAGTCTGCAGATTTTTAGTGAATAAAATGCCGCTTCCTTCTGGTCAAGAAGGTAATTAGAACGTGGTTAGCCGGTTGGTTGCCATAGAAACTTGTTAGCCAATGACAGCCCTCTACTTCTGTTCCAAAAATACATCACTGCCAGACGTAAAATTAGTAAAAGGCAGGAAGAAGTTCGATTTCCACGATTGAGGCAATTCGACTTCTGTGGGCAAAGTCTCGTTCTCTGGATCCTGGTCTCGATCGTGGTATTTCTAAGGTCCATGGGTATTTCGTGGTATGAGGGCTAGCCTATTTTATGTTGTGAGTAAAATAACTTTTATTAATCTTTTCATGTTTCTTTAAGTGTAATGTGTCCTTTCAAATTGTAAAGTTTGTTTCCTTTCAAACTGTAAACGTGATGTTTCCATTTTCGGCAGCTAGTCCACTGTTTGTTTGATGCACAGTATAGTGGCTTGTTTGCTGCAGTTGCGCTATTGCAAGCTGTAAACAAACAGAATTGCCTGAATCTGGAAATATTTTGTTGTCTAGGATGTACCACTGCCCAATTATACCTTAACACAGCATGCTGAATAGGGCCGACTCAAGGTGCCGGCAACTCGGGCTGTCGCCTGGGGCGCCATGTGCTAGGGGATGCCATCATGGAGGGCTCCATGGATGGCATGTGTTTGGGATCTTCCAAATAAATAAAATAACCAAAATGTTCAATTTCTTGAGAGCAATGAAATTTTCAAGAATCTGAGGATTAATTCTTTCTGTTACAGTGATCAAACACAAACTGTGAAGAAAACTGACAGACAAGGAAATTTGTACGACTGCAGTTTCACTAATGAATAGTCATTGATTACTACATTAATTATTTTGCAAATGAAAAAGCATAGTGTCAGCAAAAGAATTTGCTACAGAATTAGATGTAGAGCCCATAATTAGAAGTGAAAGAATAAGCAGAAAAAGAGGCTGTATGAATATGAGTGCACTGACAAGGTTCCAAATGCAGATGATCCAGAAAAAAGATTTAAAATCATGTGTTCGCCGTAATACTCGACAGAGCTATTAATTCTTCATCAGAGAGATTTTGAACAATTACAGCATGGGGATTTTTAAATAACCTGAAAGATCTCCCGGATTAAAATAAACTCAAAGTAGCATGTCAAGGTTTGGAGGGTAAGTTCAGGTACCAAGAAAATAGTGATAGTAATGGCTGTGATCTCTTGACTGAACTGGGAACTGCAAAAGAATTATTTCCTAAAGATGTAAAACTTCCAATAGAAGCCATTAGGTTCATAAACACTAATAAGTCACAGGATGTCATGCTGAATCTGTGGGTTACATTAGGAATAATGTTTACTATGGCCACCAGAGAGAGAAACTTTAGTAAACTCAAGTTTATAAAGACCTATAACTATGACCACTGGAGAGAGAAACTTTAGTAAACTCAAGTTGTTCCGACATGATATACAAACCATCAAACCTTTACATTAGGAATTACTTACGGTGAAGCTGGACACGGCCATTAAACTCTTGAACAAAGTGGTTAGGCAGTAACTACTGTCAGGTAGGCAGGGAATACCTGCCTGCCCGGATGTAAACATTACGGTTTGCTTTCTGCTATCATACATTGCAGTCGTGTTTTCGGATCTCTTTGCCTATCGTTAAGCTCTCTATTATCCTGGTGGGATCTTTCTGTATTTTTGTGCATGTCTTATGTGTGTTTGGTATTTATTAATATAAACCCACGATTTGTGATAGCCTTGCATAAGCCGTCATTCTCCTTGGGTTTGACAATCAATGGCATATTTAGAGGGGTATAACCGAGTGGTAATGCTTCTCTTCCAGTAGCCCTTTATTTAGATACTGAAGGCGTTCCCCTGTACGTCCGGAGAATTTAGACTGAGACGTAATATCCTCGCTCCCCTACATTGATCGGGACGGAAAGAGTTCCCTCCCCTTCTTGGGCTCCCGCCCTCCGTGTACAAGAGCATGACAACTTCCTTTCTACTTGTGCTGAGTGTTGTTTTTGCTGCCTGCGCTATGGAGAGTGGCCAGGTCGGAGGGGGGGGTGGCGGGCGTCGTCGGTAAGTTTCGCTTCCACGGTGCCCTTGGTGGCCTCCCCTCATTCCTCCTTTCTCCCTGTAGGTTCTTCCTTATCTCTCCTTTGGTAAAGAGATCTCTCCTTCGCCCTCCTCAGGCAAAGACTGCGAGGGTGGGGGGGGCAGGTGTGGGCAGTTGGGTGACCTCTTCTAAGGGGCCTCCTCTCACTGTGTAGGGCAGTTCCCCTCGGAGCGAGAAGATTCTCCCTTTACTAATCATCTTTGCTTTTTCTTTCAGGTTGACAGCGAGCATCACAGGGACAGCAGTAGTTGACTGGATATCTCAGTTGGGATATCTCTGCCTGAAGGAGTCCTGATGTTCATACAGTGTTGCTTTGGGATCGACCACAGTACCTGGTTGGCATGGCATAGTTCCACGTCGGGATCGTTCTGACTCTGTTCCCGCCGATGTGGATCGATCACTGTCATTGCTGGCCTTCAAGTATGCTGTGGCACTGCCCCTGGCGTATCTGTGGTACATCTGCTCCTACTGTTTCCTGTGTTATACTCCTGCTAACTCAACGAGTCTCTGGGTGGCTCTTCCTGGTCTCCTGCCACAGCCGTCCTGATCATTCCTGACGCTGCTGGTGACTCTCAAGTGATGTTCTTGGCTGTTGCTTTATCTCCTGCCTTCCGAACCATTTCCATAGCTCCTGCACCGGCTGTCCTGATCATGCCTACTGTTTCTCCTGGTGGTCGTGTCCTGGGCCACTTCCGTTGTGATCCTGCCTAGCTGCCCTGGAGATTATGATGTTTTGTGTCCACCATCCTGTGGAAGATGTCGGAGTGAAGGTCAAGGAAGTCTCCCTGTGGAAGAAGCCGCTGTCTTCAACTTATCTTTGATTTCGTCCTCTGCTGCCTCTTCCCTTCTTCTCTCAAGGTTCAAGGGGGTCCCGGGAACCAGATAGACCTCCGTCAGCCAAAGGAGAGGAAGGCTGCTTCTTTTCCCTTGATTCCCTTGGACATCTAGGGACTGCCTCCTCCTGAGGAGGCAGTGGGTCTCTCGTTGGCTCTTCCTAACCTTCGGGTTAGGGAACCGATTTGCATACCCCTGGTTTTTGTGTTTCAGGAGCCCCGGGCATTCAGATTTTGCTTTGCACTCCCATTCCCAGTCCTAGAAGTTCCACCTCTAAGACAGGGGCTGCTTCGGGTGCTCATTCGCGAGCTGCTCTGAGTGCTCGAGATTCTGTGGAACATCAAGTATCCAGATCTGGTCTGGAGAGTACTCTCCCCGGCCCCGTTCGGGAGCAGTGCAAGAGAAAGGGCCGGGGCACCCAGGTGTCTCAGCTCTTCCTGCCAGCACTACAAGCGCTCGCCCGTGATTAGTGCTTACCAGTGTCTCAATCCTTTTGGTTCGAACAACAGAAGCAGCAGGGAAAAGATTCCCTTCAGGAGTCCTGTGGGACTTCTAAGGGACTGACTCCCTTCTGAGAGACAAGTTTCTCTCGTTGGCTCTTTCCGCCCTCAGGCGGGAACCGATTCACATTCTCCTGTGGGGTCTCGCATTTCAGGGCCACACCTTGTTGCCAGTCTTTGAAGTCTGCGTCTAAAACTGGTTCTGTGCCTGGCTCTTTTCGATTTCTTAGGAAACTGAAAGCAGCTGCTCCCAATTTTTGGGAGTCTCGTAGGTCACTCAAATTCTATGAATCAAGAGTTCTCTCCTGGCGAGAGGTACAGGATGAGAGAAAGTGCCGAGACACCCAGGTGTCCCAGTGCCGAGACGCTAGGTGTCTCAATACTGCTCGCCAGCTGCTTCAGTTGCTTGGCCGTGTTTCATCCTCGTGTCTTGAACCTTAGAGTTCGAGCATGCAGGATAGCAGACACAGAATTCCCGTTTTAAACCTTCTTCTCGAGGGGCCTCGGCCTCAAAGGAGTTCAGAGTCTGGGAAATTAGCACTATTTCACAGCAGACGAGTTCTGCCCTGTGACCCCTATCCAGTTCCTCAGCTTGGCTCACTCAGTTTGCTCACCCTGCCCAGCCCCTGGTCGCATTCACAAGACTGGCTTGGCTTGGCTTGGCTTGGCTTGCCCCGCTTGCCTCCCAGTCCACTGCTTACCAACCAGTCTGGATCGCATTCGAGTGATCAGCTTGGCTCGGCCCACTCGGTTTTTCCGAATCGGTTCTCTTAACTGTTCAAGTGAACTTTCTCCTCTTCCCAAGAAAGCGCCTTGCCACGGCACAAGCACTCTTCTTCCCCCGTTTGGCAATAATCTCCTTCAGTTGATTATTGCTCACGGTCTGCCTCTCCCGCTGGTCTTACTGGCAGGACAGGAAAGGGTACTCTTTCTCCTCACCTGTTCTCTTTTCCTCTCGGTTGTTCTGAGAGGTGCGAAATGGACAGAGAGAGCTCTGATGAATTTCTCTTTCTTCGGAGTTTTGCTGCTTGACGTACTTTTGCTGTCGGTTCCCCGATTGTCTCATAGTACAACCAGGTAGCTGAGGAGGGTTTCTTGGGATCTGTCAAAGTCTCCCTCCAAGGAGAGAGGTACAGGAGTTTCATGCTTTGCAAACAGTGAGGGTCTTCTTTAAGTTGCAATTGCCCTCATTTCTCAGAGAACTTTGTGTTGATTCATCAACACAAGGATCCCCTGGACAGGACCGTGGCTCCCCCAATGAATAATCTTCATCACTCTCAACCCTTGCAGTTCCTGAAGGGGCCAAGAGTGTCGGGGGCCATGTCGGTCCTTACTTGCAAGAGCGTTCTTAACCAGATGAATACTTTTCTTTGGACAAGGAGTTCATTCAGGTCGAGACACCCATGCCTCAACAGAGTATGAAATCATTTTGCCTCGGAGGGTCTTGCCAACTGCAGGTTGCTCTGACTCTACTTCACTCAGGCTGGGTTCTCTCTCTGCTTCTCCTTGCCGTGAAGGGTATTCTCTTCTGAAACAAGAGGTGGTGATCTTGGAGGAAACCTGCTGGTTTCCTCCAGGCAGTCTCCTGATGGATCCACGATCCTTCACTTTTAGGCTTTCTCTTCTCAAATACAACCATTTCTGGAAAGAGCTCTGCCCTCTGAAGACTGGTCCTGTCTGGGGGTTGGTCCTCCTATACCAGACAGTAATCGGTGGGCAACTCTGGTGCTAAGAAGAAGGACTTAGTCCTAATTCTGATCCCGGTTTCATAAGTCCCAAGTTGGCTCGACCCTTAGGAACGAACCTTTGCTTGGTTCTTCCTTTCTCTTTCAGAGATTTGCCAGATACCGCAGTAATCAAGGTTCGTACCAGGGCACTGCCTTGTCCTTTGGACAATGACCAAGACCTTTGGGTCTTAGTCACCTCAGCTCGACCTTGGGTTCAAGCCAGCCCCCCTCAACTCCTAAGAAGTCCCAGGCTTTGGAAGAAGATCGCGGAAAACACAGCCCTTTTCTTCCCTTCTGGGAAGGAGTGCATAACTGTGTCTCTTTCCACCCTCTTTTCTATAAGAGAGAAGGGCGGAAGGGAAGAGAGAAAGAAGTATTGACCGGGCAGAAGTTCTACTGCAGATGCCCCGATGAAACGATACTTCTTGAGTCTCTGGGAATGGACTCCTTCAGGAGAAGTATCTTTTTCCCTTAGGTCGGCAATTCTTTTCATCAAACTTCCATCCCACTTCCTCTCCCGTGCTCCCGATTCAGGAAATGCCAGCCCGGCTAGAACTAATTGTCTTGGTATCCTGTTGTCTTGCAGAAGCTTCCCCATGGTAGAGAATGAAGGTGGTCTGCTTCCATTCCTCCATCCTTCTTTTTGAAGCATGAGAAAAGAGTTAGGCTAATGCTTGATTGAAGGAACCTTCGAATGTGCTTGCATATTCTCCTCACATCGTGTGTCTACTTCCCGATTCACCGATCGAAGAATAGGCGCAAAGCTGTGAGACTTTGTCTTGAAGGTGTGTGACCAAGACGATTAGTACCTTCTCATCAACATCCTGAACTCAAGGCAGCCTTTTGGCCTTCCGAGAATCCAGGATGAGGTTTGCAGCACTCAGTGGTTTAGTTGAACAACAAAACCACAGTAGTGTCATACGTCGACAAACAAAAGAGAATAATTTTTCCTCCTGTTTCATCTGTCGACATTTGCAGGTACTTGAGTGTTCTATAGCACACTTGATAGCTCAATTAGCCAGATACATTCCCGGTGGGGATGTATTGGTAGGCGAGCTCGGCCTCGGGTTTGAGTGATCAGAACTGAGCGTGCTCTTCACTCTTTTCTTCACGAAGATTCATGAAGAGACTGCTCAACTGAGAGATCCATATCGTCTTTCTGTTGCCTCCCTGCACAACAAAGTAGGTAGTTTTCTTGCTCCTTTGTACCAGACCCGGGGGCTGCTACAGTGAGGCATACTGTCTTTTGGGAAAAATCGATATCTACATTTTTCCCTCCATATTTGTCTGTTTCATTAGGGGTTCACAAGCATTGCTCACCCCGAGTTACAGACAAATGCTGGAAGACTTTGCCTTTCATTGACCTGATAGGTGCTCCTGGTCGAAAGAGCGAGGAGGAGTACCATGCCTCTGACATATTGATCAGTGTGTAGGAACTACAAGATCAAATGTCAGATACTGGACCTTTTCGCATGAGTGAGGAAATGTAACTCATATGAAATAGGCTGGGAAGAATCTGAGAGTCGGAGGCAGTAAGGAAAACCCGAGATAGGGATTCCCTTATTGCCCGTCTCTCCTTCCTCCCCTTGCTAGAGGAAGGAGCAGAATTGCTTCTATGAGTCTAGAAGAAAAATAGAATGGGTGCTCAATGTGTAGTCTTACCGCATCAGATGCCAGATCCAGCAAGTGTTGGTTTGAGTCCTATTCTCATCCCAAAGGAGGAGAAGTAGGAGGACAGGGAAGGAGGAGGTGGAGAGGCCAGTCACACTTGGAATCCTTCTCACTTCTAAACCAACACCTCAGGCAAGATGCTACAAGTCCTCTTTAAAGAGCCGTGTAAGAAAACACAATTTTGTTGGACTGCCACCAGAAACTTCCATAATGTGAGGGATGGACCAAGCCATTGACTTCCTGAGCTCTCAGGTAGAAAGTACCAGTATCGTCATTGCCAGCTGCTAAGTACCTCCTTCGATTGCTTCATGAAGCCAGGAGAAAGATGTGTCCTTATACACTTCTTCCTTGGGAGAGATAGTACTAGCGACAACACTGACGACATTCAGGTTAGGAATGCTGAGCCTTCGAAAAGTACCAGAGCTCCCTAATAGGACAAGGTAACGATTGATCTGGATCATGGATACAAAGTCCAAGGAGGAGGGGAACAAGCAGGACTCGAACCCGACAATAGATGCCGATGGATTCGGAGTCCACTTACGACATCCGAGAAGGAGTCCAGGTATTGATTCCCTTCACCTGTTCTTCCATTTTCTATGCCAAGGCCAGAGCGAGATGAGAGATGGTCCCAAGAGGGCACATCTCTGCCCGATGACCCTTGTAAGGGAACTTGCAGAGCACGGGACAGGAACCTTAAATGAGAGTCACATGAACCCATGGAACAGTTCCCTGGGACAGCAAGACCGAAGAAGCTTCTCATCCGTAGCTAAATCTCAACTGGGGAGAAAAAGGCTACTTCTGATAGAAGGCTAAGTCGCAAGGGCCTACGTTCTTCACAAATGAAAGGGAGGGAATCCACCCTCAGTGGAGATGACGAGGAAGTCCAGACTTGAAGAGCGACTCTGCAGGAGTAGTAGTTCGGTCAACGACACCAACCAGCGAAGACGGATCCAGTCCCTGGGACAATGTTGCAGAGGACTTCAAGAGATATCCAGCTATATCCGTTGCCACTCAGCGAGAAAGCCTATGCTTGCAAGGAAAGCTGGAACGTTTCCCAGTCCTGAACACACAGGGATGTACCGCCTGAAGAACAGCTTCTTGTCTAGCTGTTACAGGAGGTTGGGTCAGGCATAACTGTTCTCATGCGAAAAGGTCCAGTATCTGACATTTGATCTTGTAGTTCCTACACAATGATCAATATGTCAGAAGCACAGTACTCCTCCTCGCTCTTTCGACCAGGAGTAGCCACCCAGGTGTGCAGAACTCCAGTCAGTTCAAGAGACTCACTCAGATTCCTCCCTCCAGTGAGCCTTCCTAATGTAAAGGACCGATGGTTTGTATATCGTGTCGGAACAAATCACAACTTTCGAAAGTAAATTTGTAAGCAGGTTATACTTAGACATGAGCAATATGTAATACTGTAGTTGTATATTCACGTAATGTAATCCAATGCAACATCATGGGCAGCAATGCACCTAACAATGTTGGTGCCACGCTCACCCAAGTGAAACTGCCCAGCAGACTTGATATCTTCCGCCTTAAACACATTTTGGCAGGATTATAAGTAATACTTCTTTTATATGCAACATATGGAAACATCCTACATCCCTTTGTAACGTCACCTACAGAGCCGTCAGCGGAGTCTCCAGCGAACGTGTCACTCGCTAAGTCTCCGCTGAGCAAGTTTTCTATGGTGACTTCCCAGTTTCTTCGCCATACAATTAGTCACGCCTAACGTGCCAGGTCACGCGATTTCAATCAGTTAAACTATATATGTATTTGATCACCTATTATCGATTGTGTACCTTGTTTTTCTTTATTCGCAGGCATCAAGATTATATCTATTTCAGAAAATATGGCTGCTACAATTTTAAAGGACACATATGCATTTCATAGCTTCAATGCTTTAAGATGTGATGGAAGAATTTATGGAGTCAGATGGAACTAGGTCGAGAGACTCGAGGTAAAATCTTTGTGTTCAGCAAATAGTTTGATTCCTCAGCAATATTGCCGGTCAGGTGATCTTCCGAAGTGTTATGTATATTCGTGAGTACGTGCGTTAATTTGATCTAGATTATGCCAAAATCTGCCCTAAAAGTGAGTTTGATCGTTCATTAACGTGATAGAACTGCAGTTGTCTAGACGTAGCTTTGGAGAGGATCCAGGCTTTTAAATCGGCAGATAAGGTAGAGTTTGAAATCTCTGTTTTTATGGGAGGAAATTGAACTTGTGATTTTTTACCATGATTTTCTAATCATTATGAACTTTTGAAATGGTGTGGGAGATTTAATATGAATATTCATATCTCTTTTATATGATTGTTTTGTCATGTTACGTTTGCCATATCTTGGCTATGCATTTTACACTTTCCGTTATTGTGTTTTGCATTTCATATATTTTTGGGAGTTTTCTATCATGTTTAATTCTTCCGACAGATGTCTGTGGACAGAGTGGATAGTGTGGACTGGTTCGAATAACATGTGGTAGACTGTTTTTTTGACATGACTAGTTATTGATTTGGGGAGTATGTGTGAGTTTGGATATTTTCAGGCTATTAGCCATAGTGAGACTTCTTTAATCAGAAGTGTTTTGCAGTTTAGAGTTTAGTTATCTGACTCGATATTTCATTTATTATGCATTTTAATCTTTGCTTTGTTTTATTCATTTCTTGTTGGGTTATTTGAATAATAAACCTATTTTTGTAGAAACTATTGCGTTTCTTTAAATGGTCCATTTAATTGATTTGGTGAGAATGAGTGCGATTCGGGTGGGTGAACTTCGGAAAACGATGAGAGAGAGAGAGAGAGAGAGAGAGAGAGAGAGAGAGAGAGAGAGAGAGAGAGAGAGAGAGAGAGAGAGAGAGAGAGAGAGAGAGAGAGAGAGAGAGAGAGAGAGAAAGATGTGAGAGAGAGAGAGAGATGATACACGTTTCAGAAAAAGAGAGAGGATGTATGTTATCGTGAGCGAACTTTCATACGCCGTTTTCCTGAATAAAGATTGTTGGAGCACGTTATGTACACTTTCAAAAAGTGTTAATTCTGTCCTGGTTACAGAATTAAATGCTGACAGCGGTGTGTCTGACTTTAAATGGTGGCAGCATGATTTTAATGTCTTTAATGATGGCGAAAGAGGAGATTGCTAATAGACTAATTGGTAACGTTGATGCCCAAGGCATGAGGCGACTTCACCTAAGAGCTAAGGCGACGAGTCAGTGTTGAATGACTGAGTGGGTCGTGATTACGTGTGAAATACGGGGAATCCTTTTTTTTTTCCGTTTCTATTCGAGTACTGGGAGTGGGGAGTTGTGAAATAGATCTGGATGATCTCTAGAGCAATTTTGGGGTTAACAAAATACCCAAATAAGTGTGAATAGTGGCGATTGTGAGTTAATTACGCAAAGTGATGATTCAACAATAATCGCGCTGGGTGTGTTTTGCTCCGTCTTCGAGTGGGTGACGTCACAGGTTAGAAGTAGTCTGGCCTTGAGTAGAGAGATAGGTACTTCGTTTTCTGTTTCAAAATTGGTAAAGTACCCCATTCTCGTAAGTTGCGCAGAACGCCGTTTTCTATTCTTCTTTTAGAGGGTAACTTTTACCTTTCTCTAGTGTTCCTTTTTGGTTTCTTTTTTTGTTGTTACGCTCAGGGCGTGTGATTACTCACAAAATGCCGGACGATGCAGCAAGCACATCCCAATCAGTTGTGGTGCATAAAGTGACGAACGTTAGTGCGGGAATTAGTAATTTTAAAGGGTTAGTTGATGGGAAGCCAACCCAAAACATAGAAACTTTCATTGAGTCAGTGAACAATTATCTGGATTCCAAGAAAATTACGAATGGCGCTGAAGCTTTAACAGAGGCTAAATCATTTCTGGATTTAGATAAAGGAGATATTGGGAAACGAGCACGCAGTTTCGGGTTCAGAAGGTGTAAAACTTGGAATGAACTGCAGAAATTTCTACGAGCTACTTATGGCGGAGTTCAACGTGAATGCGCAGTTCGGAATTTGCGAGAGTTTCTCAAAATAAAGAAAGGCAATGATTCACTAGTCACATACAGTGCGAATTTATTTGATGCAGTAGTTGAGTTAAAGAAATCTATAATAGGCTCTCCATGGGTAACTGGAAATAATATCTCCTTAGATAATTTTGAAAGATTGTTACACTTTGCTTGCCTTTTAACGTCGGTCCCAGATGTAATTGTAGATAGTTTTGATAAGAGAATTGATCAGGATACAGACGAATCCTTTTTGTTTGCACAGATTAACAAAAATCTAGCAAAATGCCCGACACTGGACAGTACTTTTGTACAGGGAGGTGCAAAGATGTCAGCTGCGGTTTCCAAACCACAGAATAATGATAGTCGCTCGCATTCGGGAAATGATGCAACAGCGAAGACATGTGCACGAGTAGAATCGAAGAAAATTCCAGAGAGATCAGTCACAACGATACGTTGTTTTAATTGTGATAAAATAGGCCATAGTAAATCAAATTGCAGAGTGAGATATTGTTCAGTTTGCAAATCTTCAGATCATGGATGGAGATTTTGCCCAGCCACAAAGAGTAGAGATTATTCAGGAAGTCCCGGGGAGGTTTTTCTAGATATGACAGGAGAATTCCACATGATGCAAGTTCTAGATACACAAAGGAACAGCAGAATTTTCACAAGATAAGTTCGAAAACGGACACAGGATAATGACTAATCAGGTCGTAGAGTCACTAGAACCTAGGCCGATTGTACGTGGATTCTCTAATGGCAATGAAATTTCTATTTTCATTGATTCTGGTAGCTCAGTTAACTTAGTAAATGCTGACCTTTTTCACTCGAGGTTTCCAGAGTGCAAATTAGTCCCTTCTAGTGAGACAGTGTGTGATGTACAAGCGAGAAACTGAATATTTTAGGTTCGTCATTTCTTACGCTTTGTATCGGCGGAAAGACAATAGTAGAATCATTTTTGGTCATAGAAGGATTAGCCTTAGGTGAAATGGTTTTGCTAGGACACCCTTCTTGTATGCGACATAACATCAACATTCTTACGGGAGTTCAGGGGATTACAATAGGTGAGTCAGGTTGTTTTGTTCCATATATACACAGGAAAAAACTCGTGAGAAACTTAAGACACAGTCTGAGACATGTGTAACACAGTCATTAGAGAGTGAAGATATTCCGCAAGATCTTTCAAAGGATTTTTGTTGGAAGATGTTGAATTGCAACCGCGAGTTCCTACATTAGTTAAAGTGTCGCTGAAAGAGAAAAAGTTTCCTTCTCAAGTGTGCGTTGTTGAGGGAACCGAGAAATTCAAAGACGTTGTGAGTACGGTGTCAGTGAATGAAATTTCAGTCGCAGGCGTGACTTCAGTAGAATTAGTTAGCTATCAAGACTCAGTGAAAAAATATCACAAGGGTACTTATGTAATTGATTTTGAAGAGTTTAATGAAGAGCATAAATTAGTGAGTTTTTGTGGAGACGGGAATATGTTTCCTAACGAGGAGCAACAGTTCCGAAGTCAGGTTCTACATGAACATTTGGCTAAAGTTGATTATCCTGAATATTCAGATAAAGTAGAGAAAGTGTTGAAAGAATATCTAGATATCATTGCTTTGAAGGGTGATAAATTAGGAGTTACAGATGTTTTAGAACATTCAATCCGCCTAGAAAAGGGTACAAATCCCATATATATTCCAGCATATCAATTCCTTTTAAGATCAGAGAAGAAGTAGAAAAAGAAGTTCAGAGGTGGGAGTCGGAAGGCATTATCAGACCGTCCAATTCTCCGTTTAATTTTCCTTTGCTTGCAGTTCCTAAGAAAGACGGTAGTATCAGAGTTTGTGTAGATTTTCGTAAATTGAATGAAAAAACATGCCCAGATAGATATCCTGTAGCTTGTTTGCCTGATTTGTTTGTTGAGATCGGTGGCAAGAATATATATTCATCTATAGATCTTATGCAAGGGTTTTACAAGTTCCCCTTTGTGAGAGTAGCCGTAAATATACAGCATTTTCGGTACCAAAGGGACATTACGAGTTTAATAGGATGCCTTTTGGATTACAAGGGTCCCCAATAACATTTACTAGACTGGTTAACACAGTACTTCATGGCTTGTTAGGAAAGTCGGTGTTTGTGTACATGGATGACATTCTCATATGCACAGATACAATTGAAGAACATCTAAAGGTGTTAAAAGAAGTCCTCAAGCGATTACGGTTCGCTGGATTAAAGGTCAAATTGGCCAAATGTGAGTTTCTGAAGAGAAAAATTGTCTATTTAGGACATGTTATCTCTAAAGAGGGAGTTAGAGTGAATGATGAGAAAGTTAAAGCCATTGTGAATTTTCCAGTTCCCAAAACCAGGAAACAGATTCGTTCGTTCCTAGGTATGTCGGGTTTCTTTCGCCGTTTTGTGCGGAATTTTTTCTACAATAGCGTCTCCATTGACAGATTTGTTACGAGAAGACGTTAAGTTTGTTTGGGGTGATAGTCAACAATTAGCTTTTGAGAAGCTTAAGAACGCTTTGGTGAACCCACCAGTTTTGAAGTTTCAGATTTTAGTCAACCGTTCACCTTAGTGACTGACGCGAGTCAGGAAGGTATAGGTGCGTGTTTGATGCAGAAATTTGAGGGGAAATTACACCCAATTGCTTTTTATAGCAGAAAGTTCAAAACGCGTGGTAGTAACGAAAGGCTGATGTCAGTTGTGGACAAGGAGGCTTTCGCAGTCGTCTCTAGCCTTGTTCATTTTAAGATGTTGTTGTTGGGAAATAAAGTTGAGATTTTTACAGATCATCAACCGTTGTTAGAGCTTTTAATAAGCCAAATTTGTCGCCCAAGAGAGCACGTTGGTTCCTAACATTGAGAGATTTTGATGCAAACCTCAAATACATTGAAGGTAAGCATAATGTAGTTGCAGATGCATTGAGCAGATATTTTCCGGTCGAGGATGAGGAAATACACACCGAATCCTGTGTGGGTGAAGAGAGTAAATATTTGGTGTCTAATGTCTCTGATATTAGTAGTTCTGAGAGATCGCATGTAGAGGACATACACGTTCCTACAGTGCATACTTCGGGGAGAAATAGTGAGTCGGCAGTCTCGGGAGAGATTGTTATTCGTGATAGTGAGAGTAACGCAGTGTGTTATATTACGGTGAAAATGTCACTTGGGACATAGGCTTGCTGGAACAAAAGCAAGATGAAGATAAATTGTTGTCAGATGCTAAGGCATTTCTTAAGGGAGTTTCACCGAAGAAAGGGTATAAGTTGCCTTTTTCTGGTCTAGAGTTGGAGAATAATTTATTGGTGAGAAAAGTTAAGTATAACTTGCGAAGTACTCGAAGCATGGGTGAGATTACACAAATCATCGTGCCAGAGAGTCTAGTACCACAAGTTCTAGACATTGTACATTGTAAATTTGGTTCTCCTCATTTGGGTGTAGACAAGACGTATGAAAACGTCAGGTCAAAGTTCTTTTGGACAAATATGTTTTCCCGAGTAGAAGCCTTTGTGAAGAAGTGTGCTATTTGCAATGCGAATAAGCCAGCGACGACAGTGTCGTGTCGTTTGGGTTCATATCCCATACCACATAGGCCGTTTCAGAGAGTGCATATGGATATTCTGGGTAACTTCTCAGAGTCCGCTTATGGTTATAGACATTTATTAGTAGTTGTTGATGAGTTGACTCGCTTTGTCGAGATTTTCCCACTGAAGTACAAATCAGCTGAGGAAGTTGCTATAGCGTTCTTTAAGGGGATAATTTGTCGATATGGTGTTCCTGAATGTCTGATCACAGACAATGGTAGGGAGTTTATTAATAAGACTTTAGACAGTCTTGCTAATTTGTTGGGGATAAAGAAAGTATCTATAATCCCGTATAGACCTGAAGCAAATGGGTTGTGTGAGAGGGCGAATCGGAAAGTAATCGAAGCTTTACGCATGACGGTGGGTGGTTCCGATACACATTGGGACAGATCTTTGGACGAAGTGCGATATAGTATCAATACTATGATGAATGACACAATTAAGATATCTCCAGCAGAAGCTTTGTATGGATACAAGTTGAAAGGACCTTTTGATTTGTTACCAGAGCGAGTTCAGGGTGATGTTACGGTCACTTCATTGATAAATACCGCGAGAGAAAGATTTGCACGTATCAATAAAGAACTTGAACTTAGTTCGCGTGCAATGGTAGAGAAAAGTAACGCGAAATCGAGGGAGTAGCTTTTTCAATGGGTGATAAAGTGAATGTTCGGAATGATCTGAATTATAAATTAAGTCCGAAGTTGACCCATATTTCGAGATTAAAGAATAGATTTGTAGTTGGGATGTAATGGAACATTTGTATATAGTTAAAGTAATGGAATGTAATGGAACATTTGTATGTAATGGTTAGAGGGATAAATGGGTTGATGTTTGTATATATATGATATTTATTTGTTTTTTTGTCTCTTGTTCATTTTGGATGTTGAAGTTCTTAATCATTTGTTTTCGAATGATTTTGGGAATTGAGACATGGGCTAATTTCATACGAGATTTGACCCGTGTGTTAGTGTGTTATGGTGTTATGATGTGTTTTGTCATCTGACGCAATATGTGTGTTGTTTAGGATTTTTTTTGGGGAGGTACTTAGTATATCGGACCGAACAAGTCTGATCTTTTTTTTTTCGGGTTGGGAGATCGTATTTGAGTGTTTGGATTTTTTCAGTTTCGTTTTTTTAAAATAAAGGGAGCTGTATTGTGAGTAGTTGTAGTTGTTATGATCATGGGAGCGATTGCCATTACGTCAATTGCTATTTTGTTGAGAGTTAGTCAGGTGTTGCAGAAATATTTGCTAACCGGAGTAGAACTTTCATGTCTTTTACGAGATATGATACCTTTTAGTGTTTGGATAGGATTTTTTTTTTTTTGTGAGTGAGTTCCGTAGAGTTATTGTGCTTAGTAGTAGTGAGTTGACTGTGATTATTCTGAGATACAAACTTGGAATTAGTTCACATTGTGAGTGTTTGACTTTTGCATTAGTAGTTTTGTTTGGTTCAGTAGCATGAAACCTTTTTGTTATTAGACCTTTTTCGAGTGTTTTTGGGAGACTCAGTAGTGACATGGGATAGAGTAGAGACCATGTTCGTTTTGGGAGATCAATATCAAGGTTCGGGAGTTGATTATAAGACGAGTTGTGCTTTAGTTAGAGAGAGGTGTGTGTGTGACAGTAGTATTTTCCAGTTGCGAGTTGTGTCTGTGGGTGGTTGTGAATTATCATTAGTTCATGGACAGACTCCGACAGAATGTGACTTTAGACAGTTCCTGCGAGATTACCACATTGAGTCCACCAGTACTCTTCCTGCCGCGTTCTGCAAAGAGTGCAGTTACAATGATGTGCCAGAACAACAAGTCGACATCATTCGTTTAGTGCAGCAGATAATTGCATATTTCATAAGAATCGTTCAGATAGTGAAACAAGCATGAAATTTCGCACAAGTGCTCTTTAAAGTTCCCTCTATCAGAAAAGGGCGCTGGCCACATAAAAAATTTAATATGGCGGCCAAATTCAAGATGGCGGCCAGTATCGACAGATTTTGGCTAATTTTTCACTAGAATGGCATGTATTTGCTTCTAGCAATATGGTAAAAGCTCTTCCATACTATTTCTTGTGAATATTATGTTTCTGTAGCTTCCCAGTACAGTTTACCTTTAAATATGGGGCTATATGGCTGCCAAGAAAAGGTAGAAACAATAATTATAATGAGAAATAATGCCCGTTCAACAATTATCGTTTTAAGCATGGATCTTGGTTTCTGTGGTTTTAGATCCTAATGAGGCCATCTCTTTCGAATAACTCATCAATTTTGAAGGAAAATTAATAAATGTAAAAGAGTGTATGTCTGCACACAACCAGGGCACACTGGTGACATCACTGCTGTGTAACTCAGCATGGGGTTCAGTGCCAGCTAATCCAGCTTTACTAATCCTGTAGTCTTAGACTAGTAGTTGTAGTATAGTTTAGTTTAGTGTCCCAAATGCTTTCTAACAGCCCCAGACCAGCTATAGTTAGATAGCCGCACCTGAATAGACAGGATGTGCCAGCGGGGAGAGCCGAGCCAAGGGTATGGGGCTGTACATGATGGTTCATGTACTTACCGGATGGTGTACAGATCACACGGGACTTAAATGGCACTGGATGAATGATCGGGCTAGGTGTAGGGAGACCGAACCTAGTTGAATCCCATACAGGAATGTGTGCTTTGTTTAAGGTGGTAAAAGGATAACCCCTCGGCCTTAATCAAAAGTGAAATCATGGCAGAATGTGATGCCAATCAATATTGAGCAGTAGAAAAACAAACTGGAGTTTGTGTTGTCTTTGTCAGAAGGACAAAAGAGGTGAGCACTTGACATCACCTCCAAGTCATCATGTCCTAGACCATGATGGGTACACAATGCTGGCAAGGAACATTCCCATGTTCAGTGAAATTAATGAAATGCCACTGATAATGGATCCAGCAAGGCTGGATGAAGGTGATGGCATAGAGGCCGCACTCTCAGGAAAAATGCAGCAAAATACCATGTGAACTGTCGCTTGTTGTTTAACAACACTAAACTGGACCGTGCAAGAAAGCGACAATCCCATGACCAGACCAGCAACACTGAGACTAGTCGTGCAAAACTGCGCCAACCAGTCATGACAATGAAGTTTGCATTTTCTGTGAAAAGTGGCACCTGCATCTGATCTCAGACAGGCTAGTACTAAGGGCCTTGACTTGAAATTGCGTGAATGTGCAGAGATACTTAGTGATGGCAAGCTCCTTGCTAAGTTGACTGGTGGGGATGTCATTGCACAGGAGTTTAAGTATCACCATGCCTGTCTTTGTGCCCTCTACAACAGAAAAAGGTCCTACCTGAGGAGCCTTGAGAAAGACCAAGGTAGCACTGAGTCAGAATCAGATGTGTATCCACTAGTTCTGTCAGAACTGATGACATACATTGTTGAAAACAACCTTTGTTCAGATGATCCAGTCACATTTCGGCTGGCAGATATTTGCCACCTCTACCAACAACGTCTGGAACAATTAGGTGTAGAGTCACCAAGTGTAAATTCCACGAGACTCAAAGACAAACTTCTGGCAGAAATTCCAGAACTTGAGGCTCATAAATCTGGCAGAGATGTATTACTTGCATTTCAAAAGGATGTGGGAAAAGCACTTGCTCAATCATCTGATCTTTCAGAGGCAGTTATCATTGCTAAAGCAGCAAATATTCTCAGAAAGTCTATACTTGATCATCAGTCACGGTTTGATGGCACATTTTCTGAGGCTTGTGTACGAAATTCTGTGCCTCCTCTCCTGCTCCAGTTTGTAGGGATGGTTGAGCATGGGGCTGACATCAAGTCACAGTTACGATTTGGAGCATCAAAGTCAGACCAGGCCATTGCACAGCTCATGCAGTTCAACTGCTACTCCCGATACAAAGAGGGAGCAACAACTCATAGACACTCCAAAGACAGAGAAACACCATTCCCAGTCTACATGGGACTCTCAGTCTATGCAAAACCAGGAAGAGAAACCTGGTTGAAATGCTACATCAGTATGGCCTCAGTATCTCTTATGACAGAGTACTGGAGGTCTCTGCACAGTTAGGAGATGCCACAGTTAGCAAATATGTGGAGGAGGGTGTGGTCTGTCCCCAGTACTGCGAAAAGGGTTGTTCACCACTGCAGTGATGGACAACATCGACCACAACCCATCTGCAACTTCTGCCACTACCTCCTTCCATGGAACTAGCATCTCCATATTTCAGCACCCCACCAAGGAGAACACTGGACAGGAAAGACAGCAACTAAAGTTTGCACCTGAGAAAGTGAGGTCGGTGCCTGAATTGCCGGACACATTCACAAACATCTCACCAGCTTCCTTTCAAACAAAGAACCCTGTGCCACCAAACACTGCAATACCAAAGCCACCCACAGATATCTTGGGGCCACAGCTTGCACTGGAGTATCAGTGGCTAGACAAGGTCATAGTCACCCAGGAAATAGATGATGCAGTGAATCTGACGTGGTCAGCTCATCACGCTTCAATGAAGAGAAGCCCAGAATTTGAAGTAACCATAACTTCATTGCTTCCTCTCCTGCGTGATCAGGCTCATTCTGTTGCTACGATCAAACACGTGATGCACAAAGTGCAGGATGTCACTGATTTTCTGAACCCTGGCCAGATACCCATAATCACAGCTGATCAGCCAATCTATGCCGTAGCAAAGCAGGTGCAGTGGCAGTGGCCTGATCAGTATGGCGAAGACAAGTATCTGGTAATGTTTGGTGGTCTGCACATTGAGATGGCAGCAATGACATCTCTTGGTACTCTTCTTCATGGCAGTGGTTGGACAGGAGCTCTGGTGGAGGCAGGAGTTGCTTCATCTGGAACTGCAGAATCCTTCCTGTCAGCTGCAAGTGTAACCAGGACACGGCAGATGCACCAGGTTACAGCCTCTAGTTTGTACAAACTCCTGAGGACAGCATACACTGACTACTGTGCTGAGAAAGCAAACAACAATGAGCAGGCATTAGAGTTTGAGGAGTGGTGTGACCTTCGAAGACAGCAGAGTCCACAGTTCCACTTCTGGCACATGGTGTTGTCTATGGAACTTGTGATATTCCTACTGATCAGGTCCTTCCGTGAGGCCAATTTTGTCCTCTACTGCCAGGCATTGCATGAGCTGATACCCTACTTCTTTTCCAACAATAATACAAACTATGCTCGTTGGCTGCCTATTCACCTCAGGGACATGCTTACCCTAGAGAGTTCACACCCAGAGTTGCACAAGGAGTTCAAGGCTGGCAACTTTGTTGTGCACAAGACCAGTCGCCAGTTCTCAGCAATGGCTCTTGACCAAGCTCATGAGCAGACCAATGCCTTTATAAAGGCTGATGGCGGAGCCATTGGGCTGACTGAAGATCCGTCAGCACTCAGAAGATGGATGGTGGCTGGCCCAGAGATCATCCGCTTGGTGTCTGCATACGAAACAGAGGTTCAAAGTAAGTAGTCTAATGAGCAGACAACACACAATGAACAAACACCCCATTGCCAGAAGACATTCTTGGAGAGAGTCAGCAAGCTGTCATTGGCTTTGCAACACTTGGGAAGTCCTTTTCAGGAAGAGAGCCAGGATCTGTATTCCATTGACAACAAAGACATTGCCCACCCCAGCTCAGCAGAACTTCTACAGACACACCTTGACAGAGGCTGCACTAAATTTCAGAAGTTTTCAGACTCTTTGGCAAACAATGCAGTCTCCTTCTATGAGCCGATAAAGAAGAACAGAACTGACTTCTTCAGGCAAGAAGCTGCTCCTGTAGAACAGTCAAAGCAGAAACTTCTGAAGGAGGATTGCCAGCTTTTCTCAAAGCTATTTATATCCTGTCAGAGCCGTGAATGTGATCTGCAGGAATTCTTCCAACACGAGAATCAAACATTCCCAGCTTCCCTTAGTGAGGGTGGTAGGCTGTACACATGTCAGAAGTCTCAGCTGACCTCGGTCCTGGAGAGTCATGTTACACTAGAAGACAAAGAACCAAAGACTGATGTCCTCATTGTAGATGGATCAGCTTTGGTCCATGCCTTTTCCACCAAAGAAAGGAAAGACCTTTGAGGGCTATGCACTTTGCAACTTCTTGCCTGTGATACAATCCTATAGCAGCAAGTACACATCATCACATCTTGTATTTGATGTATACAATACATCCAGCCTCAAAGCTGAGACCAGGCTCCAACGTGGTCAGGAGGAAGGCGCAAGGTGACAGACAAGAACACAATTCCATCCAACTGGCGCAATTTCCTAAGACACGATGCCAACAAGACAGAGTTGTTCCAGTTCCTGGCAGACAAAGTTGCCCAGATGTCTGCCACAAATGTTGTCATTGCCACGAAAGGGTCTGCTGTCCTCAGCACTCATGAGGCTAGTCTTCAGGGACTGGAAAAGTGCTCTCATGAGGAAGCTGACACCCGCATCTTTCTCCATGCCAAATATGCCACAGAACATGGAGCCAAGACCATCACGGTTAAAGCAAATGACACAGATGTTCTTGTCGTTGCAGTCAGTGCTTTCTCCACTCTCCACAATCTAGGGCTAGAGAAGCTATGGGTGGCATTTGGCCAAGGCCAGAGCCTGCGCTGGATTGCTGTGCATGACCTGTGCAACTCTCTGGGCCAGGAGAAGGTGAATGGCATGCTCTTCTTCCATGCGTTCACAGGCTGTGATACAGTGTCAGCCTTCTCCGAGCAAGGGCAAGAAGACCGCCTGGCAGACATGGAACATCTTTCCAGAGGCCTCCACTGTGTTCTCCAAACTGAGTCACTACCCTCTCAGAGTGGAAGAGAGTGACCTGAAGGTCCTGGAGAGGTTTGTCATACTTATGTATTGAAGATCCAGCACTGCTGGCACTGTGGATGAGGCTAGACTTGATATGTTTGCCAGAAAACAAAGGGCATATGAGGCCATTCCACCAACCAGGAGCTCTCCTCCAACACACCAAGCGTGCTGCGTACCAGGCTGGTTGTGTGTGGGGCAGGCCACCAGTGTCAGCCACAGCCAGAGAACCCTGCTGAGTGGGGATGGCAAAAGTCTGGTGAAGCATGGCAAGTCCTCTGGACAACCAACTCGCCCTTAGCCAAGAGTTGCCAACAGCTTACCAAATGTGGATGCAAAGCAGGCTGTCGGGAAAGGTGCAAGTGCTACAAGCTGGGTCTTCCCTGCACAGCTCTGTGCACTTGCAAATGTGAAGTCTAGATAAATATTGCCCTCTCTTCAGTAGATAATCTAGCTTGAGCATCCAACGTGTCATGCTATGCCTACCTTCTTATCCTCGAATTTTTCAAAGGTGTAGGTTGAGAGACCTATACATAGATTGGTTGCGTTTAGTCCGTATTTCTCTTCTTTTCTTTTTATGGTTACAGTCTTAGACACAATGTTGTATGTGACCATACCATTACTATTTCAGTTGAAAATAGCATATTAGTTAAACTGTCTGATCACATGAATATACCATTAAATAAAAAACAGTTGGTCTCTATGTCTGCTAGCGCTGTGGATAGAAAAAAAACTTTTATGGCAACTATTTTGTACGCCATCTTGGTTACAATTCATTTAGTAAGGGTTTTCAATAAAATGTGTGGTATGGAACATTTTTATAACCTAAAAAGTCGAGGTTTAAAAAAAAAAAAAACTGGCATATTCCATCCAATAGATGCTCCCAAACCAGTGAATCTCAACATAGATGGCGGCCATTTTGAAAAATAGCCGCCATCTTGGATTTTCAGGTGGCCAGCGCCCTTTTCTAAGAGAGCGTAGTCTTAGGAATGTTTGTGCCAAATTTCATGCTTGTTTCACTATCTGAACGATTTTTACAGCAATCTGCTGCACTAGTTCTTCAAGGATCCAAGCTGTTTGATGCTGCATGCTGTGTGATGTCTACGGACTTTCTCGTACTTAGCCGTGCTGTATTCAACAGTTCCGAGAAGATAATTATGCGTCATACGCATAACGAGCATTTGGTAGTGGCGGTACCTACAACCAAGGTGCCAATAACTGTTCCACCGTTGGAAGACATTGACGATTCGGTGATGTTCCAGTATCAGGAATATATTATGCCGACAATTTTAATTGTCTTAATAGCTATTTTACTGATAATTCTTGTTGTGGGAGTAAAGTAAAGCTTATTCGTGTTTGTAAGATTACATGTAAAGGCTCTAAGAACACAACCCCAGTGGCTTTGGAAGTGCGTCATGAGAGCAGTCCTTAAAGCTGCAGTGCAGTAGACATTGCTAATTGAGCATAGCTCTATTCTGTTATGTTTTATACATATGCTTTTGTTTTAGTTTGCCGTTAAGGAGAGCGAGACGCTCTTATGTGGTGGCCGAGCTCTATTTCAGAAAATATGGCTGCTACAATTTTAAAGGACACATATATGCATTTCATAGCTTCAATGCTTTAAGATGTGATGGAAGAATTTATGGAGTCAGATGGAACTAGGTCGAGAGACTCAGAGGTAAAATCTTTGTGTTCAGCAAATAGTTTGATTCCTCAGCAATATTGCCGGTCAGGTGATCTTCCCGAAGTGTTATGTATATTCGTGAGTACGTGCGTTAATTTGATCTAGATTATGCCAAAATCTGCCCTAAAAGTGAGTTTGATCGTTCATTAACGTGATAGAACTGCAGTTGTCTAGACGTAGCTTTGGAGAGGATCCAGGCTTTGAAATCGGCAGATAAGGTAGAGTTTGAAATCTCTGTTTTTATGGGAGAAATTGAACTTGTGATTTTTACCATGATTTTCTAATCATTATGAACTTTTGAAATGGTGTGGGAGATTTAATATGAATATTCATATCTCTTTTATATGATTGTTTTGTCATGTTACGTTTGCCATATCTTGGCTATGCATTTTACACTTTCCATTATTGTGTTTTGCATTTCATATATTTTTTGGGAGTTTTCTATCATGTTTAATTCTTCAACAGATGTCTGTGGACAGATGTCTGACAGAGTGGATAAGTGTGGACTGGTTCGAATAACATGTGGTAGACTGTTTTTTTGACATGACTAGTTATTGATTTGGGGAGTATGTGTGAGTTTGGATATTTTCAGGCTATTAGCCATAGTGAGACTTCTTTAATCAGAAGTGTTTTACCGTTTAGAGTTTAGTTATCTGACTCGATATTTCATTTATTATGCATTTTAATCTTTGCTTTGTTTTATTCATTTCTTGTTGGGTTATTTGAATAATAAACCTATTTTTGTAGAAACTATTGCGTTTCTTTAAATGGTCCATTTAATTGATTTGGTGAGAATGAGTGAGATTCGGGTGGGTGAACTTCCCAAAACGATGAGAGAGAGAGGCGATACAAAAGGGAGAGAGAGAGAGAGAGAGAGAGGAGAGACGGTGAGAGAGAGAGAGAGAGAGAGAGAAGAGAGAGAGAGAGAGAGAGAGAGAGAGAGAGAGAGAGCGAGAGAGGTGAGAGAGAGAGAGAGAGAGAGAGAGAGAGAGAGAGAGAGAAAAAATGGATGTAAGTGTTATCGTGAGCGAACTTTCATACTTTCCTCCGTTTCATGAATAAAGATTGTTGGAGCACGTTACGTACACTTTCAAAAAAGTGTTAATTCTGTCCTGGTTACATATCCACACTGGAAATCTGTCTTTATATTGTAAACTGTACTTGCTCGCTGTATATTATTGTTAATTATTATTGACCTCAGGTCACACACAATCCCATTGTCTTTCGCGGCTCGACGCCAGTCTGCCACTATATAAACTGCCTGGATCTGTAATAAAGTAGCAGTCACTTTTACCTGCTCGTTCCTTTTGCACCTCTTACAGTGGTGACGCCCCGGAGTAGTCCTGGAGCCATTAGCGGACCCATACGGCGACTAAGTCTTGGCTCCAGGAACTTACTCATGCCCTTAGCGGACTAAAGACGGCGCTGTAATCAGCGTTTGGGCGTGCTGACTCTCGTCGGCAAAATCACCAACATCATTAACGGACGCACACGGTGCACTTCCGAGTCCTTTTGACACGAAAGTACCCCACTCCAGTAAGAGGGCAAAGAGCGAGCATGGACACGGACATCCCCTCCTCGTTCAATTAACCACGAACTCTCGCGGACTCGGAGGCCTACCTTCCTCCCATCTCACCCGCCCTAGCCCTCCCCGCTGAGGCTCTCACGCACCTCCACACCCATGCCGCACTCTTCAATCCCTGGCCCGGCAACACAGTCACAGGCCGCCCTGTCCATAAAGTTGCCGCCGTTCACCTAGGGGAACCCAACAACGTGGCTGTACAGGGTCGAGCGCCACTTCAGGGTAGCGGACCTAACCGACGAAATACTGCAGGCCGACACAGTGCTTAACGCCCTTCCGGAGGAGGTATATAGAAAGCTCATCTCGCGGGTGTCCGGTGCACACCCCCTCACATACTGCATCATGAAGAAGGCCCTTCTCGAGACGTGCTCCCTACCGATCGCCGAGCGGGCTGCCCGTGCCATCGACCTCGCCGTCAACCTGCGGCATGATCTCAACGCGGTAGACGCATGGAGCATGATGAAGGACCTCCTCTCACTCCCGGACTTCGACAGCAGCAAAAAACAGCTAGAAATAAGCCTGTCACGGGAGATCTACCTTCACCAGCTCCTCCTGGAGGTCCGCACCCAGATTCCTCACCCCTACACCATGCCCCTCGACGTCCTCATCCAAACGGTGCAGCACCTAACAGACTGCGTGAAGGCTACGCAGCAGCTAACAGCACCCACACAGTCAGTCAGCTCCGTCCAGCAAGAAGACGACACGGAGCAGTGTCTCAACGTTGTCACCAGGAGGCAACCACCGCCCTACAACAAGTGGAGTTCCCCGAGCCTGTGCCACTACCACAAGCGGTTTGGCAAAGACGCCCAGAACTGCCTGCCGCCCTGCTCTTTTGCCCGTTCAAAAAACGGGGGATGGTGGCGGCCAACCGGACAGACCGCCATGGCAACCGAAAAACCCAGGGGCCCAGAATCAATAGGCTTCTACGTCCGCGACACCGTCTCCGGCAGGATGATGCTGGTCGACACAGGGGCCTTTAGATCGATCTTCCCAGCATCCAAGGAGGACCGCAAGCAGGAACCAGATCCAACCGCCTCCCTGACGGCTGCCAACGGAACCCCCATCCTCTCCTACAGCACCAGGCCCCTGTCGATCTCCATCCTTGGCCAGAGTTATTCCTGGGACTTCGTCGTCACGGACGTAGGGACCCTGCTCCTGGGTGCTGACTTCCTCACACACTTCGGGCTGGCAGTCGATGTCGGGCATAAACGCCTCCTCGACACCGACTCCTGCCGGTCCCTCCCATTAGCAACGGGACCCAAGGCACCCACCATCTGCTCCATCGGCCCCCATCAGTATGCACAGCTGATAACAGAGTTTTCTGAAGTGTTCAAGCCCGAGCTCCACCAAGTCCCCGGGGCCCCAGCCAAACATGGCATCTACCATCACATAACGACTAAGGGCCCCCCTACACATGCGAAGTTCCGGAGGCTTCCCCCACGGCGCCTTCAGGAGGCCAAAAATGCATTCGCAGAGATGGAGCGAATGGGAATCTGCAAAAAGGCCTCAGGTCCATGGGCCTCCTCCCTTCACATGGTGCAGAAACCGAACAGCTCCTGGAGACCCTGCGGAGACTACAGGCGTCTCAACATCGCAATGGAGCCCGATAACTACCCCTTGCCGAACATGCGGGACCTCACGGCCTCCTTTCACGGAGCCAAAATATTCACTAAATTAGACCTTCTAAAATCATATTTTCAGGTACCTGTCGCACCAGAGGATGTACCAAAGACCGCCATCATCACACCATTCAGGTCCTACATGTTCGCCTTCTCCACCTTCGGATTGCGGAACGCCGGGGCGACCTTCCAGCGGCTCATGGACAGCATCCTCGGGGACCTGAAGTTCTGCGTCTGCTACGTTGATGACATCCTCATATTTTCCAGGTCTCACAGTGAACATCAAAAACACATCCGGGCAGTCCTGCAGTGCCTCCAGGAGAACGGCCTCGTCATGCGTTTCGACAAATGCACCTTCAGTGTCCAGAGAGCTGACTTCCTGGGCCACAAGATATCCCTGGCAGGTGTCTGCCCACTCACATCCAAGGTCGCAGCCGTCACCAGGTTCCCACCCCCACCTCCGTCAAGGCCGTCCAGGAGTTCCTCGGGATGGTGAATTTCTACAGGCGGTTCATCCCGGGATCGCGACATCACGGCCCCCTCTGACGGAAGTGCTCAAAGGCCAACCTGAAGTCCCTGTCGTAAGGGACCCACCCAGCAGCGGCCTTCTCCCTGACGGGCCACCTTGCCGAGGCAACCGCCTTGGCACACCATGACCCCAGAGCCGCCTCTAGCTGACAACGGACGCCAGCAACGTCGCCTATGGTGCTGTCCTGGAGCAGGTCATCAATGGCGCCCCCCAGCCCATCGCCTTCTTCAGCAAGAAGTTCAACCCCGCAGGGACCCGCTATAGCACCTTCGACAGGGAACTCTGCGCGATGTACCGTGCAGTCCGGCACTTCAAGTTCCTCCTGGAAGGGAGGCCCTTCACAATCTTCACGAACCACCAACCATTGGTTCACGCCTTCACCAAGCAGGGGGACGCATGGTCTTCCAGGCAGCAGCGACACCTCTCAGCCATCGCCGAATTCACCTGCTCCGTCAGGTACCTCCCGGCAAGAAAAATCCTGTAGCAGACGCCCTCTCCAGAATCGTGCTGAACACAGTGCAGCTCGGGGTAAACTACGAAGACCTCGCCAGGAAACAGGCCACAGATCCAGAAACCCCAGCCTACCGCACCGCTGTCACGTCCGTTAAGTGGAGGGACGTGCCCCTCGCCCCCGGGGGCCCAAGCCTCCTCTGCGACATCAGTAATGGTGGTCAGCCCAGCCCCTTGGTCCCAGCCTCCCGCCGCCGCCAGGTGTTCGACATCATTCACAGCCTCTCACATCCCTCAGCCAGAACAACGGCCAGGCTGCTGTCAAAGAAGTTCGTCTGGCACGGAGTGCAAAAAGATGCCACGTCCTGGGCGAAACAGTGCCTGCAGTGCCAAACCAGCAAGGTGGGACATCACACACAGTCCGGAATAGGCAAGTTCCCGCAGCCAGAGCGGCGTTTCGGCCACATACATATCGACGTCATTGGCCCCCTCCCCCCATCAGGCTGGTCCAGATATCTCCTGACGGTGGTAGATCGATCTACGAGGTGGCCCGAAGCCACACCGATGCAAGAAGCCACCGCCAGCGCATGTGCCGAGGCCTTGCTTTCCAGTTGGGTCAGCCGTTTCGGCGTCCCGGACCACATCACAACCGAATTATGGTCTGCCCTGGCTCAGCTGCTGGGGACCACGCATCACACCACCACGGCATACAACCCGGCGGCCAACGGCCTGGTCAAGCGGTTCCACAGGTCCCTGAAGGCGTCCCTCATGGTCCGCTGCACCGCCGAGAATTGGAAATATCAGCTTCCGTGGGTCCTCCTCGGCTTAAGAACCGCCCCCAGACCCAACGGCACACTTTTCATGAAATTGAAAGTTTATCCAGTATTATACAGAAGATAAGTTTATGGCATACTGATGGCAAAATGGTGTTATATAAAAGAAAAAATATATATAAGTTGAACATGATTACATACTCATTGCACAATAGGATGACATTTAGTTGCATGAAATTGACAAGTTATTACAGAAATGGTCACATAATAATTGCAGAAAAGAAAAATCAAATTGTACATAATTGAAAAATTACATAATGTAGTTTTCATGCCAACTCGGGGGATTTATTTTCCCCATCCCTCTTCTAGGTTGGCAGTCAGTATGAGTCGGCTGCAGAGGTGTACAAGTGGGTGGGGCATCCTGCACTCTTATTTCCCGGAGATGTTTTCTGTTTCTTGTTGATACTCTTCCACTACCATCTAGCTTTATGACATATTGGCGGTCTCCTTTCATTTCAGTGACTTTTGCGCTACAATCCCAGGCCTTGGAGACAACATTTTGGACTGCTACTGTGGTACCCGTTTGCAAGGGGCGGAGTCTCTTTGCACTTGAATCATGACATAGCTTGACATTTCTCAAGTGCCTACCCATCTTCTCCTCTCTGTCTATCATGATGTCTGCCCATTGCTCTGTTATCATATGATAGCTTTTTATCATAGGGACTGAGTCTCTAAGTTGTCATCCCATCGCTAATTGTGCCGGCGATTTATCAATGTCTCTTAGGGGCGTGTTTCTATATTGCAAAATGGCTCTTGCAAAACTATCTGTATCAAGGTTTCTGTCCTTTCTTGTGTTATCTTGAATAGTTCTTTTCACTGTACATACCACTGCCTCTGCCCTCCCGTTAGATAGGGGGTAATGGGCTGAGGATATTCTCATCCTAAGCCCCCATTTCTGTAGGAAGCTAGCCATTTCAGTGCTTACCAATTTGGTGCCACCATCAAGAGAGATTTCTTCCAGGGCACCCCATTGCATGAAGTATCGTCGGAAGATTATTATTATTATTAAAATAGTTTATCCAGACCACTGAGCTGACCATCAGCTCTCATAGGGCTGGCCCGAAGGATTAGGATGAAATGACAAGTCTAGGTTAGAAGCCTACCACTGGGACCTAATAGGTCACTTGTCAATGATGATGAATGAAAATGAAATTAAAAGCTGTAAAAAGGCATACGCTTTCTTACTGGAACACACTCACACAATAAATACATTTAAACTCATGTTTCCATACATACTCACTAAAAAGGTATATCAAAATTCAAAATAAATTAGGTGAAATCATAAAATTTACTTGTTTTAAAATTCATTATACTAATTGTTTTTTTTTTCCAATTAATTTGCAGCTTCTCATAAACATCAAAATAGGTGCTATTGAGAATGTTGAAGATTCTGACAAAATTTCTTCTATCAGTCTATTTCCAAAATTTTATAATCGCTGCAAGTTATATTTTGGACATTTACACAGTATATGCTTAACTGTTATCAGCACATTGCAATCTGGGCATTTGGGAAGGGGGCCACATGGACTGTTCATTTAGTGTCCATGTGTCAAACGAGTATGGCCTATTCGAAGACGTGTCAGAGTTACTTGTGCTTGTCTTTCTCTCTGATATGACGAACTCCATTTTCCAACACTGGATTTTATCTGTTTTAATTTATTATTTTCAGGTTCTTCGTTCCATATATTTTGCCATTTTTTTACAAGGACTGTTTTTATATATCTTGTATAGTCACTGATAGGGATGTCTACATTTGTTCTTGTCATGTGGACTGCTTCTTTAGCTGCTTTATCAGCCTCTTCATTTCCGTTAATCCCTACATGGGCAGGAATCCAACATATTTCAATATTTTTCCCTTTATTATACAATTTATGGAGTGAGAACTTTATATGTTGTACAATATTATTTTTTTGATTATAGCTTTGAATAGCTTCTATAGCACTTCTGGAGTCGCTATAAATTACAAAATTATTACGTGAGACTTCTAATTATTTTTATGGCTGATACTATTGCACATAACTCAGCTGTAAATACATTGGCTTTATCTGGGAGAGAGAACTGATACGTTTTGTTTTGGGATACCGCAGCATATCCCACTCCACATTGTGACTTAGATCCATCAGTGTATATTGCGTAATGTGGACCTTTTCGGGTTATATGCTTTACTGCATGTTGTCTATGGTATTCCGGAGTATATGAATGACTTTTTGATAAATATTTCAAGTGTGTACAAATTCTCATTTTGTTCATTGTCCAAGGAGGAGGCAATTTTAATATTAAAGGTAATTGTATATACTGTATATATTTAGCGACTCAAATAATCTTCTAGCTCTAATTGGGAAAGAAGGTGAATGATTGTTTATAAACACATCTCTTAATCCAAATAATTTTTTGGTTGGAGAATCATTTGTCTGAATTCTCAGAGCACTCTTCATTGTTACTAGCTCTCTATGGAGAGAGAGAGGGAGTTCACCACATTCAACTTGTAAAGATGATGTTGGTGATGATCGAAAAGCTCCGGAACATATTCTAAGGCCCTCATTATGAATTGGGTCTACCGTTTTCAGCGTTGCGTCTGATGCCGAGCCATATATTTCACTTCCATAATCAACGATAGACAGCACTGTTGCTTTATACAATAAAGTAAGGGTATGTCTATCAGCTCCCCAAGTAGTGCTCGATAGTTTCTTAATTAGGTTTAATGCTCTTTTACATTTTGATTTCATGCATGTTATGTGGGCTTTCCAGTTCATGTGAGTATCAAATACTAATCCTAAAAATTTTGCTGTTTGGCCAATTGGTATACTACGGTTTCTGATTTTTAAGTCTATTTCTTCCCCTTTTTTCCACTTTTTATTTTTATAAAACACGACTGCTGGGGTTTTATCTATGGAAAGTTTAAAGCCTACAGATAAGGCCCATTCATCTATTTTTACTATGCTTTTATTAACGATTCGTTCTGCATGTTTTATTCGAGATGCTGAATATATGGCAAAATCATCCATATACAGGTTACTTTTAATACCAATAGGTAGATTATTACTGATATCATTAACTGCTAAAGTAAACAGTGTGCCACTAAGGATGCTTCCCTGTGGAACACCATTTTCAAGAGGAAATGTTCTAGACAGAACACCATCAATTTCACCTGAAAACTGCGATTTGTCAAAAAGTTTTGTATAAACCTAGGTAAATGTCCACGGATGTTGTTATTTTGTAAAGTTTTTAATATAGCATATCTCCATGTAGTATCGTATGCTTTTTCAATGTCAAAAAGACAGCTACAGTAATTTGTTTTCATTCAAAACCTCTGCAAATATGGTCTTCTAAGTTACAGAGAGAATCTAATGTAGATCTGTTACACTGTGACCCGAACTGAGTGGGAGTCAAAATTTTATTTTCTCGAATGTGCCATGTTAGTCGAGTATTTACCATTTTCTCTAGTAATTTGCACAAACAACTTGTTAAAGAAATTGGTCTGTAATTGTTTACATTGCTGGGATCTTTTCCAGGTTTGGGGATTGGAATAATTACAGCTTTACGCCATTCATCAGGAAATAAATTTCTAAGCCATGTGTGGTTATAAAACTCTAACAAGTATGTCTTTGCCAAAGGTGCTAAATGGCAGATCATTTCAAAAATATTGTCACCTCCAGGGGCAGATTTATTGCTGTTCAACAGAGCAAATTCTAGCTCTTCCATATTAAATTTTCTATTATAATATATATCTTCAATTGTTTCAAAATTTATTGTTATTAATTCTATATTATTTTTCCTTGTGCGGAAATGCTCATCTAAATTTTTGTTGCTACTTACTTTTGCTAAATTTTCACCTATTAAATTACTAATTTCTTTAGGATCAAGTATTCTTTTCCCATCTTTTATTATAGCATGCCTAGGTGGTTTAACATGGGTACCATTTATTTTCCTGAATTTTTCCCATATTTTTTGTATGGGAGTATTTTTAGAGAGATCTGATACATTTTCTCCATGAAATGATTTTTCCTTGAATTACTTCTCTTTTAAATTTTGCAGATATTTTGTTATATAGAGGTTTTAATGTATCAATTTCTAATAATAATATAGTCAGTTTTTGTAAGGTTCCTTCTAATATTGGTAATGTTTTGTTTAATTTACTGAATTTTCTATTCAAATTATTTAGTTGTCTTCCAATTTGGTGTTTTATTTTTATTATTTCTATTAGTTTTTCAGACCAACATGGGACTTTGTGTTTTGCTGGATCAGATTTGGATTTTGGTATTGCTTTATCAGCAGCATCTGTAATGAAATCCACAAGAAATTTATCAGTTTCATTATGGTCTTTAAAATATTCAAATGGTGGGATATTCCTTGTGTGGAGTTCATATTACTCCCAATCTGCTTTATAAATGTTATATTGAGGGACATGCTTGGTGGGATTATTTTGCAATAATGAAATTAATATTGGGAAATGATCACTTGTATGTAAGTCGTCTACCATATTCCAGTCCAATCTGTCTACCATGTTTGTTGTACATAGAGTTAAGTCGATTGAGGAAAACGTTCCATGTGTTTTAGAAAAATATGTGCTGATTTCGTTATCATTTATACAGCACATGTCATATGAATCTATGAATTCCTCTATTTTACTTCCTGCTCTATTTGATTCTGTACAATTGCAGTCCCACATTGAGTTGTGGGCATTAAAATCACCTACTATTAATGTAGGTTCCTTGGTATTAAGTAATTCTTTGAGTTTTTCAAAGTCATAATTTTTATTAGGTTGATTGTACAAATTAAGAATTACATAATTATCGTTTTTTATTCATATTCTAATACTCGACGTTTGCAGATCAGTAAAGTTTATAGGTACTTTGTCATAACATACTTTGTTATGTACATATATAGCAGTACCTAAATTTCCTTCTTCCTCTCGTGATGTTGACGCTAAGGTATATTTTCCTATTGCTGACATTGTTTTGTTGACATTTTGCAAACATAATATCATAGGTTCATATTCTTTTAATAACCATTGTATTTCTCCTAGGTGTAATCTGGTCTGTAGACTATTTACGTTCCATTGTATAATATAACTATTGAAAATATTTTTTTATAGAGGTCGAGTTTTACTCTCTTTTTTTGTATTATCAATTTGGATTTTTTCTAATAATTTACTCACGACATTCATTTGTTTTTCCTTATAATATATTAAATGCTCAATGCACATGCACCCTTTTTCATGGTTACTCAAATCTGTGGCTTCTTTTCTTCTATATTTTATACAATTTCTTATAATGTTTGTTAAACTATCTTTTGTTATGCTTTTGTTGTTATTGCATAATTCAATGAAACAATCATTACATCCACAAGTATTATCATGTGTATTTCTCTTTTCATTTGCTGTTGTACCAATTACTGGAGATGGAGTAATCTCTTCTCCCTGGACATAATCGTTGTTATCTATGGTATGGTTCTCTTCCATTTCTTCAGTGTTCTCGAGATTTGCTTTCATAGGTTTTACTATTATTTTAGGAGATAAAGATATATTCTTAGCTTGTTTTTGTTTTTGTTCCTTTTTCATCTCCTTTATCTTTGGTTTAACTGATGTTTCTCTAATAATAGTTGGTTTCTTCGTTTTGGGTGTTCTCTCCAAAGGCCTTTTTTTATCTTTAATTTCCAGTCTATCTCTACCCTCTTCTGTTACTTTAGTAGCAGCATCCTCCTGTGTTTCTATTTGCATTAATATTTCAAATGAATTGGATAAAATATTATCCACCTCATTTGTACCTGTTTCTTTATTCTCTATTTTATTTTTTATTTCTAAATTATTAATTTTTTCTTGAGATTTACTTTTCTGTGCTCTGTTACTTCTATCTGTTTGCATTTTTGCTTCATTTTTTGCTCTTGTTATTGAAGAATATGTGTTTCTTAGACGGATCTTGAATTCCTCTCACTTTTAATTCCAACTTAGCCTCTTTTATAGACATCCCTGTTCGTTCTTGTAGTATTTTTAATTCCGTATTGTATATATAATAATACATGCATTCTTTGGATCTTGCATGATGATTTTGCCCACAGTTTACACACTTAGGTTCACTGCATTTCCACTGCGTGGTATGAGCAGTAGATCCACAATAAGCGCATACCGGTTCATTTCTACAATTTTTGTATGTGTGCCCATACTTACTGCAATTTTGACACTGCAGTGGCTTTTGGGACATAGGGTCTCAACTCTCTATTTTGGCCTAAAATTTTTATTTTTTGAGGCAGATCTTCACCCTCAAATTTTATTTTTGTTATTTTTAACGTTTTTCTATTGCTGTTTTTACTTGGTACAGCATGTACTTCACAATCTTGGACCTTTGGGTATCTTTTTTTGAGAGAGTCCAATAGCATTTTCTTATCGACTGGTTCGTTATTGTTTTCATGAAGTATAATGGTACCTTGAATGCTGTTCATAGTTTCGTGTTTTTTTTACTTTAATGTTAATACTGTCTATTTTTCTCAAAGACAAATTGTCCTCGACTGACTTTTTGTTGTGGCTTCTATAAGCCAAGTTTTTTCCTTTATTTGTCTAAACGACATATCTGTGTTGGATGTCTATTTAATAAATAATTCTCTAGTTTTAGGGCTGAAATATTTTGGTCAGCTTCCATGGTTAGAAACCTTGACCAACTTCCACTCCCAAAGAGAGTCGAAGTGAGTCAAGGTTGGGTCAAGACGATATTTATTCTTTTTAATTTGTTGTGTACTGGAGTATAAGGTTCCAGTGTGATTACATTTGGATTCTTGTTTGTTTTTTCCAAAGAAAGGTTGTTACAGGAGGTTCCAGTGGTCGTTAACTGTGCCAAGTCACTACCATCAATGGGGCCAGGGGTACTCGAATCTTTAATTTCACTTTGCATGAAGATCTGAGGGATGAAAAAAAAACTGTACACCTTAAAATGATATCATCAGCTTTTCCACTAATGGCACAAGTGAGAACTGACTCCCAAATGTCTGCCCCTACCCTACCCCAAAGGGGATGGCACAACATGATTAGAGTGGCCCAAGTGTAAGCCAAACCCGCTTGCTAGGACTGAGAGTATTACAAGAATACAATCATCCCCACCCTAATCATGTTATGGGCAAACCGGATAGAATGCTGAGAGTCCTATCCATAGAACTAGACCCCCCTGGAATCCGTGGTCCAGCCCTAACAAATAGTTCTGCCTCTGTGCTTCCAATCTGGTAACTTTTGGGTCTGAACATTGTCAGGCAGTTGATGGTCCTACCACAGTTCTCACTATTTAGCTTCGGATATAAACCCATTCCCAGCTATGATATCTTTTCCTATTTATCAGGTCCACCAAATTTTATCAAAAGTGGAAATTTCCACAAATCTAATCCAAAACAATATATGATGGTATATGAGACTCTTGGACTCAAACCCAGAAACAAATTCCTGGGGTTCAAGAGCCCCCTCACCACGTCAAGGTGGTCTCATATTGAGGGGGTGCGCGAACCCTAGGATGAACCTCCTGTAGTAGTTGACCATCCCAAGGAATTCTTGTACGGCCTTGACGGAGGTAGGGGTGGGGGACCTGACGACGGCCTCAACCTTCGATGCAAGTGGCGGACGCCTCCCAGGGATATCTCGTGGCCAAGGAAGTAAACTCTTTCGACGCCGAAGGTGGACTTGTCGAACCTGACGACGAGGCCATTCTCCTGCAGGCACTGCAGGACCTTCCGGATGTGCCGCAGATGTTCTTTGTGGGACCTGGAAAAAATTAGGATGTCATCGACGTAGCAGACGCAGAAGTTCAGGTCCCCAGGATGCCGCAGTCCATCAGTCTCTGGAAAGTCGCCCCTGCATTCCTCAGGCCGAAAGTGGAGAAGGCGAAGACATAGGACCTGAAGGGCATGATGATGATGATGGTTTTGGGAATGTCTTCTGGAGCTACTGGTACCTGGAAATAGGACTTTAACAGATCTAATTTTGAAAATATTTTGGCCCCGTGGAAAGAGGCCGTGAAGTCTTGCATGTTTGGGAGAGGGTAGTGGTCTGGTTCCATAGCGAGGTTGAGCAACCTGTAGTCACCGCAGGGCCTCCAGGAGCCGTCCGGTTTCTGCACCATGTGAAGGGGAGAGGCCTACGGGCTGGGGGCCTTTCTGCATATGCCCATATGCTCCATGTTGGCGAAAGCATTCTTGGCCTCCTGAAGGCGCTGAGGGGAAGCCTCCGGAACTTTGCATGCGTCATGGGGCCCCTTGTCTTGATGTGATATATTCCGTGTTTGGCGGGGGCCCCAGGCACCTGACGAAGTTCGGGCCTGAACACCTCAGGGAATTCCTTCAGAAGGGAGGCGTATTGGTGGGGAGCGAAGGAACATACTGTGGGCGCGCTGGGGCCCGGCACCAGGAGCAGGGACTGGCAGGACTCGGTGTCCAGCAGGAGTTTGTGGCCGACGTTGACTGCCAGTCCAAAGTGGGCCAGGAAGTCCGCACCCAGGAGTGGGGTCCTCACGTCCACAACGAAGTTCCATTTGTATCTCTGGCCCAGGATGGAGACCGACAGGAGCTTGGTGCCACAGGAGAGGATGGGGGACCCATTGGTGGCCATCAGGGAGGCAGCCGGGCCCGGCGGGCGAGTGTGGTCCTCTCTGGAAGACGGGAACACTGACCACACAGCCCCCATGTCGATCAGCATCATCCTGCCGGAGACGGTGTCACGGACGTAGAACCCTACTGGTGTGGAGCTCCTGGGTGTTTCTGCTGCCATGGCAGCCTGTGAGGGTGGCTGCTGCTTCCCCTGTTTTTTGGATGGGCAAAAAGGCAGGTGGTCTTACAATTTTGGGCGTCTTTGCCGAACCTCCGGTGGTAGTAGCAAAGCCCCGGCCTTTCCTTATTCTGGTGATGGGGTGGCCGCCTCCTGGCAACGACGTTGATCTCCTCTGCGTTGGGTTCCTCAGGCTGGAGGCAGTTGACGGGGTGTGCGGGCTTGGATGCCCGCTTCACTGCCCTCGTGTAGTCAGTTAGCTGCTGCGCCGTTCTGATGAGATCCTCGACTGGCAGGGTGAAGGGCTCCTCAATCTGACCCCGAACCTTCGGGAGGAGCTGCCGCAGGTGGATCTCCCTCGACAGGCTGATCTTGTGCCTGCCGCTGCTGTCCATCTCGGGAAGGAGGAGGAGGTCCTGGAGGGCGTGCCACGTCTCCAGGAGGTTCGTGCCCTGCTGGGGGTTGATGGCGAGGTCGAGGGCGCAGGCGACTCTCTCGGAGACCGGCAGGGAGCAGGTCTCAACGAGAGAGTCCTTCAGTTGCTGGTAGGTGGCAGGGCTTGACGTTGACGTCACCCACGGGTGACCTTCCTGTAGATCTCCTCCAATAGGGCGTTGATCACTATGCCTGCCTGCAGCACCTCATTGGTCAGGCCTGCCACCTTGAACTGTCCCTCGACCCTGTACAGCCATGATGCCAGGTTGTGATGGGTGAACGGCAGCAGCTTTATGGTGAGGGCGGCCCTCGGTTGATCTGTCAGGAGGGGCATCATGCGAGGAGTGGGTACTGGCATGGAGGAGCGCGCGGGTTTTGGCGTGGGGGAGGGCACAAGTGTGGCTTGTGCGAGGGAGATATCTGTCTCCGAGAGGTTTGCGGTTATTTGTATGTGGGAGGGAATGTCCGTGTCCATGCTCATTTCGCACTCACTTGGAATGAGAGTCAACACTCGTGGCGATACACACTTGGGAGCACGCCAGTGGGGTCCGCTAATGACACCCATGATTTGCCGACAAGGGTCAGTAACGCCTAACGCGCTTTGTTAGAGTGCTGTAGTTAGTCCGTTAGGGTGTGGGGTGGTTCATGGGGCCAAGACTAAGTCACCGTTTGGGTTCGTTAATGGCTCCAGGCACCACTCCGGGGTCACCACTGTGAGAGGGTGTGAAAGAAAGAGCAGGTAGACAATTACTGCTAGTTTATTGAGGAAGCCACTCACTTATAAAGCTGTGTGCGGACGTCAGTACAAAGACATACAAGTGACCCGAGGTCATCATTCTCTGCAAAACAGGACAGGTACATACAAGCAATGTGACAATTGAAAATAGTAGATTAGACACAAAAATACTCTGACACACTATATATAAGGGCAAAAAGGGATTTTGACAAAGGAAAATCTATTTCTGAGGAAGGCCCCGTGTCACCCTGAAATTCCATTATAGCACGAATTTCTAGGTATAAAATGCTAGATATACCAGAGAAAAAGAGCTTTCAGGAATGCTGGGGTTACTACCCCAGATCGAGAGTCTTCTCCAAGGAAGATGTCGGTATAACCAAGGGTGAGTGAAAGGATCACTACCACGGAGTCTCACTGAAAGATATCCCCTGTTAAAACCCCCGGAAGAGAGCGGTGAGCCGTTACAGCCCCACACACTGACGCCCGCCAGGCCGGCGACACCAGCGCCACCTACCTCATTCCAGGCTAGCACCACCCCAGGCTTGGCATGTGCAAGTAGGGGAGCAGAAGGTACCAGGGGAGGGTCACAGGGACCACATGGGGCCTTCCTCAGAAATAGATTTTTCCTTTGTCAAAATCCCTTTTCTGAGTCCAGCCCCATGTCAGCCGGTGAAATAGTGATAGAGAATCATGCCAAGGCTGCTAACTACGAGGAAACAAGGTAATCTGAAGAAAAAACACAAGTTATGAAAATGGTTTTAATCAGGATATCTCTCACATGAAAAATTGAATACTAAATTGGAAAAGTACAGTAAAAAATCTTAACATTACGGTATATGTGACAAAGCCAACAGCGTGGCAGGGAAAAAACCCAAAAATACTTAAGACTACAAAGGTATAATGTGAATTCAAAAATTACTTAGACTACAGAGTAAATATAACCTTATAGCTACACACTGAGACAATACAACATGGGAAGAATTACATATATATATATATATATATATATATATATATATATATATATATATATATTATATATCTATAATATATCACACATTACCACAGGTGAAAATAATAAGATGATGGTTTTCCTGACCGGTTTGAGATACTTTATTTCCAAGCCATTGACGAAGGACTGAACACAGAGTGTGAAAGTCACAAATATATATACTACAAGAACAGTACTGACGAACATACACAACCGTTATTTTCTCCATATCCCCACTCAGGCCGGTGTCGAGGATAGGTGGCCTTTAAAACTCATTTGGCTAAAAATCACAATAGACTCTCCAGGGACATTGCTGATAAACAGACCATACCCCACCTCAGATCCACACCTGACAGGTGTCATGGAGGCGGAGTTTGTAAACTCATTAACATTACTACCCTCGTACTGTGTTTACAAATATGATAATCCTATTTTCATACCCTCTCTTGCCACCTACCTTAAAGTTTAAACAATTTACAAATTTCTTTTGATATTAAAGGATCAAGTTTAAATCCCTTGCTGATATTCATATTATGGTTGTAACTTTCTTTTATGAAGCTAGATTCAATGATGTTCCTTTCCAGTGCATTATTAGAATATACAATCCTTTTGCCCCTTCCCAGTTGATAGCATGATTTTCTCACTAACATGTACAAATATACCACTGTTCCACTTGTGCATATCTCACACATTTCTTATGTTGTTCAATTCTTTTTCAGTGCTTTCACCGGTTTGGCCAATATAAAATTGTCAAAGACTTACATATGAATTTTATATAGACCCCTTTAATATTGTCTGGGGAGTTCTTGATAAGTACATTTTTCATTGTTGTATTGTTCTTAAATGCGACATTAACACTGTATTCTTAAGAAGATGAGGGATATCTTTCATACTATTATTATAAGGCAGAACAAGCAAATTTTTTGTGTTGTAAGGTTCTTTCTGGTTTTGATACATAGTCTTTTTGCCGCTTCAAATGCACTGTTTAATACACTATCAGGATATTTCAATTTTTTGCCTGCATTCCTAATCTTATCTATTTCATCATCAATATATTCAGGGTCTGGATGTACCCATAATGCTCTTAAAAACATAGATGAAAACACTGACTTTTTAACCTTATTGCTTTGTCAGAATAGAAATATGCACATAGGAAGAAATATTAGTGGGTTTCTATACATACCAGAAAATTAAACCCTACTACTATTCTTCGTATGAGGACAATCCAGAAACTGTAAGCACCCATCATTTTCCATTTCCATCGTGAATTTAATTGATGGTACTAATTGATTTAACTTAGCAAAAATTTTTACATCTTGGTTCCCTTCATTCACAAATTATATCGTTTAACATACTTAAACCATGTTACATTTACGTGGGATTATGTTGTTTAATATCTTCTTTTCAAAAATTCCATATATAAGTTACTTAACACTGGGGATACCTAAAGTTTCCCATTGCCATACCAAAATTTTGTGATAAAATTTACCATTAAATTCAAATTTAAATCTTTTACACATAATTTAATCAGTTCAATTAAAGTATGATTAGAAAATGGGATATCCAGCTGTGTGTTCTCTAACAATTCAGATAAAAACGCCATCAGATCATCTATTGGCACCTTTGTGAATAGTGATACAACATCAAAACTTACAAGCCTGGATTCACTATTAATCTCTACACTGATTTAGTTTATTTATCAGGTCCACATTATTCTTGATATTTGCATTTGAGGTGAGGTACCTACTAATGGGTTGAGAATATCTACTAAAAGACTTCATGGAAATGTATGATGCAGAACCAACTGAACTGATAAAAACGTGGGGCAGAAAGTTTGCTTTGTGAGTTTTTATTGTACCATACATGTATGGAAGCGATGATTTATCACACACAACTTCTTTATAAGGCTTTCGTTACCTTTTAACAGGTTTTCACTTTCTTATTGAAACCACTATTCACATTGTCTATCAGGTTTCTTATTTAATTCTTTATATGTGTTATCATCACCTAAAGATTTTGCATTTTTCTATATATTCACCTTTATTTAAAATTACAAGGGCGCCTGATTTATCTGCTTTTGTCATGTGTATATTTTATCTTTTTCAGTTCATTAATAGCAACCATAAATCTTTTAGGGACGTTTGTGGTGTCTGATTTTTCATACTTCCATAAATCACTCCCTTAACCATGTTCACTTCTTCATTCGTTAAATCACTATATTTTTCCAAATTACACAGTTCTTTAGTTATTTCACACTGTTCCTTCCGCCAGAGATAAAGAAAAGTTTAAACCGTAGCCTAAGGCACTAGTTACATTTCTATTAGCTGTTTGTTTGATAAGTTGACGACACATTCATGATTGGCGTTGTTGATCAAGGGCTTCTTTCAATCAACAGTTTCATTTTATTATCGTGTTTCCGTTTCAGTTTCCGAACACTTGATTCCTCATCTTCACATGACAATATTCACGGAGGAATCTCTCCAATCTGGTGGTATTGAGGCTTCAAAATGTCGTCTTTTCCTCGGAAACACGATAATAAAATGAAACTGTTGATTGAAAGAAGCCTTGGACCAACAACGCCAATCATGAATGTGTCGTCAACTTATCAAACAAACAGCTGGATAGAAATGTAACTAGTGCCTTAGGCTACGGTTTAAACTTTTGCTTTATCTCCTGGCGGAAGGAACAGTGGGAAATAACTAAAGGACTGTTAATTTGGAAAATATAGTGATTTAACGAATGAAGAAGTGAACATGGTTAAGGGAGTGATTTATGGAAGTATGAAAAAATCAGACACCACAAACGTCCCCAAAAGATTTATGGTTGCTATTAATGAACTGAAAAAGATAAAAATATACACATGACAAAAGCAGATAAATCAGGCGCCCTTTGTAATTTTAAATAAAAGTGAATATATAGAAAAAATGCAAAATCTTTTAGGTGATGATAACACATATAAAGAATTAAATAAGAACCCATAGACAATGTGAATAGTGGTTTCAATAAGAAAGTGAAAAACCTGTTAAAAGGTAACGAAAGCCTTATAAAGAAGTTGTGTGTGACCTTCCATCGCTACCATACATGTATGGTACAATAAAACTCACAAAGCAAACTTTCCTGCCAGGCCAATTATCAGTTCAGTTGGTTCCGCATCATACAAGCTAGCGAAGTACTTAGTAGATATTCTCAACCCATTAGTAGGTACCATCTCAAATGCAAATATCAAGAATAATGTGGACCTGATAAATAAACTAAATAGTGTAGAGATTAATAGTGAATCCAGGCTTGTAAGTTTTGATGTTGTATCACTATTCACAAAGGTGCCAATAGATGATCTGATGGCGTTTTTTATCTGAATTGTTAGAGAACACACAGCTGGATATCCCATTTTCTAAAAGTACTTTAATTGAACTGATTAAATTATGTGTAAAAGATTGTAAATTTGAATTTAATGGTAAATTTTACTCACAAAATTTTGGTATGGCAATGGGAAACCCTCTATCCCCAGTGTTAAGTAACTTATATATGGAATTTTTTGAAAAGAAGATATTAAACAACATAATCCCACTGTAATGTAACATGGTTTAGGTATGTTGACGACATAATTTGTGTATGGCCAGGGAACCAAGATGTAAAAAACTTTTTGCTAAGTTAAATCAATTAGTACCATCAATTAAATTCACGATGGAAATGGAAAATGATGGGTGCTTACTGTTTCTGGATGTCCTCATACGAAGAAATAGTAGTGGGTTTAAATATAGTGTGTATAGAAAACCCACTAATATTTCTTCCTATGTGCATTTCTATTCTGGACAAAGCAATAAGGTTAAAAGTCAGTGTTTTCATCTATGTTTTTAAGAGCATTACGGGTATGTAGCCCTGAATATATTGATGATGAAATAGATAAGATTAGGAATGCAGGCAAAAAATTGAAATATCCTGATAGTGTATTAAACAGTGCATTTGAAGGGCAAAAAGACTATGTATCAAAACCAGAAAGAACCTTACAACACAAAAAAATTTGCTTGTTCTGCCTTATAATAATAGTATGAAAGATATCCTCATCTTCTTAAGAATTTTGGTGTTAATGTCGCATTTAAGAACAATACAACAATGAAAATGTACTTATCAAGAACTCCCAGACAATATTAAAGGGTGTGTATATAAAATTCCGTGTAAGTCTTGTGACAACTTTTATATTGGCCAAACCGGGAAAGCACTGAAAAAAAAGAATTGAACAACATAAGAAATGTGTGAGATATGCACAAGGGAACAGTGGTATATTTGTACATGTTAGTGAGAAAAAATCATGCTATCAACTGGGAAGGGGCAAAAGGATTGTATATTCTAATAATGCACTGGAAAGGAACATCATTGAATCTAGCTTCATAAAAGAAAGTTACAACCATAATATGAATATCAGTCAAGGGATGTATAAACTTGATCCTTTAATATCAAAAGAAATTTGTAAATTGTTTAAACTTTAAGGTAGGCAGTAGAGATATATGAAAATAGGATTATCATATTTGTAAACACAATACGAGGGTAGTAATGTTAATGAGTTTCCAAACTCCGCCTCCATGACACCTGTCAGGTGTGGATCTGAGGTGGGGTATGGTCTGTTTATCAGCAATGTCCCCTGAGAGTCTATTGTGATTTTTAGCCAAATGAGTTTTAAAGGCCACCCCTACCTCGACACCGGCCTGAGTGGGGATATGGAGCCTATAACGGTTGTGTATGTTCAAGTACTGTTCTTGTAGTATATATATTTGTGACTTCTCACACTCTGTATCAGTCCTTCGTCAATGGCTTGGAAATAAAGTCGAAACCTTTGTCAGGACCTACACCCTTTCTTATTTTTCACCTGTGGTAATGTGTGATAAATGAATCACGTACAAAAGTGATAATAATCATATATATATATATATATATATATATATATATATATATATATATATATATATATATATATATATATATATATATATATATATATATATATATATATATATATATATATATATATATATAATATATATATAATATATATATATATATATATATATATATATATATATATATATATATATATATGTATATATATATATATAATATATATATATATATATATATATATATATATATATATATATATATATATATATATATATATATGGGGTACATGGAGCAAAATAAAAACTGCCCAGTACCCCAAAGAAAATTCATAATCATAACATGTCAAATTATAGTTTCCACTCAACAGAGACAATAATAATATCAATATGAGGAGCAAGGCAGTGAGGCATGATCAACCAGGAGGGCAAGCAGAGAAGTAAATGAGGCAGGCGGGTGGGGGGGTTAGGGGAAGGATAAAGGATGATGACTAATTAAGGTGGGGAGATGACACTTCCCACAGCTATTGTAGAAAACTTCAGGGCTTCGAGTGTTTTTAAATAGTGGCGTTTAAATACTAGAGGTGATTCCCAACCCGTATATTTGGAGAGTTGTGAGAAATCCATATTATGAAAGTAATTAATAGAAGTAGCAACTGCTCGAATATCATGAACCTTAGGAACTGAATCCGGGTTAGCTTGTTTAATAAAATACAAAATTTGTTGCCTTATTGCATTTATCGATAGAGTACCACCTTTCTCCCTGATAAAAAGAGGACCCGACTTACACTGTGGAGTTCTTAAAAGGTAAGACTTTAGGGTATAAACTGGACATAAAGACTGGTCTTGTGGAAGGGGCACCACCTTCCAAGGAGACCACCTGTCTTGAGGGTCTTCATTTTTAGCTAAAAATCTAGGATCAGGGGAAAGGAGGACTTCTCCGGACAGGAGGAAGTTAACAAAATCATCACCTCTAGCAAGAGCCGATAGCTCTGAGATTCTGGCACCTGAAGCCAAGCTAATCAGAAATAAAGTCTTCCTTAACAGATCCAAATAAGAGCATTGAAAGTTGTCAATCTCAGATGCTAACTTAAGAACATCATTGAGGAACCACGTAACAGATTGTGGGCGTGATACGGGTCTCAGACGAGCACATGCTCTAGGAATAGATGAAAAGTAGGAATCTGTAAGGTCAATTTTAAAGCCATATAAGAATACCTTCTTCAGGGCTGACTTGGCTGTGGTAATAGTGGCCGGGGCAAGGCCTTTCTCAAACAATGATCTAAAGAAGGTAACTGCTAGGTTAGTCGTCATGGTTTGGGCTTCAGATGCCTTCAGAAAGGAGGCCAATTTTTTGACTGCTGAGTCATATTGTCTAAGAGTAGAATCTCTCTTGTCTGATTCTAAAAACAGAGTGTTAACGGGGTCAATGTTTGCTCCCTTTTGGGCTGCGAACTTTATAAAGTCCATAAAACTAGGGCATTCTGAATTCTTGAGGAAGCTGACACAGTCTTGGTTTGTACTGTCTGGGTCAGTTTGGGCTTGGGAATCCGAAGACTTCCGCAACCCCAGTTCCTGAAGAAGAGGGAACCAATTGCTCTTCGGCCAATAGGGGCTACTAGGGCTGGTTGACCTTTGAATGTCCTGAGTTTGTGTAATACTTTCAGCAGCAAGTTTATTGGGGGAAACAGATAAATCTTCTCCCAATTGTTCCAATCTATCGTCATTGCGTCCGTGGCGTACGCCTGGGGGTCCAGGTTCGGAGCCACATAACAGGGAAGCTTGAAGTTGCTCTCCGTCGCGAACAGATCCACTTGGAGACCCGGAACCTGGCGGCAAATCCAATTGAATGATTCTCCGTCCAGAGACCACTCCGTCTCCAACGGAGTAGTTCTGGACAGGAATCTGCCACCACGTTCCGCACCCCCTGCTAGGTGGGTGGCTGACAGATGCCAGCTGTGCTTGTTCGCCAGGAGAAAATAGCAATCATAACCTGGTTCACTCGACGTGATTTGGAGCCGCCCCTGTTGATGCAATGAACTACCACTGCCCTGTCCAATACCAGCCTGATATGAATCTGGCTGGGGGGGCGGATTTTCTTTAAGGTTAGAAAAACCGCCATAGCTTCCAGGGTGTTTATATGGAACTGCTGAAACATAGTGGACCACGTCCCTTGTACTTTTTGTTTTGGCGAATATCCTCCCCAGCCGCTTAGAGAAGCGTCCGTGTGAACTACTAGCGCCGGAGGGGGAAACTGAAGTGGAACTGTCTTGGACAGGCCACCGACTGTGGACCAAGGCTGCAGTCTCGCCTTTAAAATTCGGGGAATAGAGAGACCTTGTCTCTGAGCTTGACATTGGCTCGACTCCGCCACACTCTGTTTATGTCTTTTAATTTTGCTTTTAAGAGCAGGTCCGTCACTGAGGCAAATTGAAGAGACCCAAGGATTCTTTCTTGGGTCCGGCGGGATGCTGATTGGTTTTTCAGAAATTTCCTGGTAAGGGACACTATCTCCTTCCGCTTGGGAGGCGGGAGGGATAACGTGTAAGAGGACAGATCCCACTGGAGACCCAGCCACTGAAACCGGGACTCCGAAGTCAGGCGGGACTTCTCTCTGTTCAGCTGAAAACCTAACAACTCCAGGAAGTTGATGACCGTGGCCGTGGCCTTCCGACATTCTAGAACTGTTGGAGCCCAAATTATCCAATCGTCTAGGTACGCTGCTAGGGATATCCCTCGGGACCAGAGTTGCTGAACTACCGTGTCCGCCAGCTTGGTAAATATCCTGGGTGCAATGTTTAGACCGAAAGGCATGACCCTGAAGGAGTAGGCTTGATTTCCGAGTCTGAAACCGAGGAACGGAGAGAAGCTCCGCGCAACCGGGACGTGATAGTAAGCGTCTGAAAGATCGATAGAGGTGGTGACGGCTCCACACGGAAGTAGAGTCCGTACCTGAGCTACCGTAAGCATGCAAATTTGTCGATTTTATGTAGAGAATTTAGACGCGACAGATCCAGGATCACTCTTTGCTGATCGGAGTCTTTTTTGGGAACAGTGAATAACCTGCCTTGAAACTTTAGGTGCCTTACTTTCTTTATTGTTCGCTTGTTGAGCAATTCTGCCACGTAGTCCTGTAGGACTCTTGAGGGTGGCTGGTAAAACCTGATCAGAGGAGGAGGGTCTTTGATCCAGCTCCATCCTAGACCCTTGGACACAATGCTGTGTGCCCAAGGGCTGAAGGTCCATTGGTCCCTGAACCAATACAGGCGACCACCTACCTGTTTGTTCTCAGTGGGAGGGAGCGGGTTTGTTCCTCTACCACGTCCAGGCTTACCTCTGGAGTGGTATTGGACTTTCCTCTGTAAGGAGCCCTACCTCTTCCCCCTTGCACTTCTATTAAGGCCGTGAAAGAATCCACGGCCCTCATAGGTTGGATTGTATGCTGGTGAAGCAACATACGAAGGTGCGGCAAGGGAATGGGCTGGTTGAACCAGCACATATTGTTGGGGATGGGCCTTTGAGGTGGAGGGCTGTGCCACTGCCGAGACCAGGACGGCTTGGACTACCGCCTGATGATGGGGTCTCTTGTGCCTCCTGAATCGTTTGCCTCCTCTCGTCTGGGGACCGCCAGATTCTGTGGTCTTTCGCTTGTAGGCTGAGATGCCCCAGCGAGAGCGCAGACTCTGGTTGGCCCTTGTAGCCTCCCTAAGAACATTAGTAACCTCTTCTTCAGGGAAGAGGTTAGGTCCCCAGATCGAGCTCTTCACGAGCTTGTTAGGCTCGTGACGGATGGTGGCATCGGCGAAGATGAATTTCCTGCATTCGAGCCTGGCCATCATAAAATCAAACAGGTCAGACTGAAATCCCGCTAATAGGGATTTAGCCAAGACCTGAAAGAAAGGCTCGTCTGCACAGGAGACGGCAGTGGCTTCAGTGAGGCAGACGGAGTTCAAAGACCGGGCTAGCTTAGTCCGGGCCTCAAACTCCGCCTTCAGCAGGGCTTCCGGTAGCTTAGGAAGCTGCTCACTAAATTGCGTTGACGCCGCAAAAGCGTCCAGCTTTCCCACAGTAAAGGTGGATGGCGCCAAATCCAGAACTCATCGCCCCTGGGAATACCATGGATGTGGAGCCTGTTTCCTTCAGTTGTGGTAGGGGTTGCCATCAAAGCACGCTCGGGCCATAGCCAGAGCGACTTTGTTTAAGCAGGGAGTCGGCAACCTGTCACCAGGGCGAACATAGTGAAGTTGCCCTTGAAAGGCGTCAGTTTAGTATTATCGGCCTGCCACTCCGTCAGAGTGCGCAGGAGAGCCGACTGAGCCTGGTCTCTAGGGAAGATCACTGTCTCCCTAGGAACCTTGTCTAAGCGTACCCAGGCTTCCTCCGTCAGCCTAACGAAGCCTGGGTAAGGAGGCAAGAGATCGGGAAAAGAACTCAAGCTCTTCCAACCGCCTCGTGCAAGACCTTCAACCGTTAAGGTGCCCTCGTGTTGGATAGCCCAGAGGGCGAAACGCCAAGGGTTCCCGACGTCAAAGGGAGGGAGATCCGCCGTGTCTGGAATGACATACTGGGGTTCGGCTCCGCCAGTATATTGTCATGACTGGTCAGTTTCTCAGAGATTTGAGTGAATTTGGACTCAACCTCCGCCGAGAACCTCTCGAAAAGCTGGTTAGCAAAAGACTCCGGATCAAAGGCAGGCTGGCGAGGAGGGCTTGGTTTTGATGCCCTCTTACTCGCGCCTTTGCCGGAGGAACCAGACTTGCTCCCGGAGGCTACCGGTGCTGAGACCTTAGCCTTCGACAGGGGGAAAGGCAAGGCTTTCCTAGAAGACGAGGACTTAAAGCCCTTCGCCTTCCATGAAGTCTTCAACTTCAACTTGGGGACAGCTGATGGAGCTCTGTCACCCAAGGAGGAAGACTTCACAAAACCTGCAAAAGAAGATATTGATGAAGCTGGGGAGTCAAAAAGGGGGCCCGCCCCCGAAACCTCACTTACCTCGCTACTTACCACCTGGTCCTGTTCAGTGTTCATGGGTTCCAGGTCCAAGTCTAATGCGGCGACGTCCTCCAAAACCTCCGCAGATAGGATGTCCACTTGGGGTGGCTGGGTCGCATCCCGGATCTGCTGGATGATGGGGTGGCAAGTTCTTCTGGCACTGCGGCAGCAGCCACCCGTGCGCCGGGGTAGAGCAGGTCCTCAACTTAGCATCGAGGACATAAGGCTTCCCGACGGAACGTTCCTCCCAACCCAGCCACCCAAGCGCGGAGAGATTCCAAAGAAATTTTCTTGGAGGACTCGTCCGCCTGTAAGAGAACCGACAATTAGGGTTGAACGAAAGGATGGTTCGAGAACCATATAAACATTATTTCGATATGAGGAGCGTAATATGGAAGAAAACTGTATCTTACCGACTCGTCCTGGATGCTCGCACACAAAGCGAAGCAAACCTCACAGCCGTCGGGGTGCCAGACTACCAGGTCGTCTAACCGGACCGCACAACCAGCGTGGGTCCGGCACACTACGTGTCCGTATGGTTGCTGCAATGAAGCGGTGCACCCCGGCTCCTCACAGCGAACAGTCTGTAAGTGTAAAAAGTACATGAACCTACCACTCTAAGTAACCTAAAGCTGGCAAGCCAGGGAATTTCAGCTTACAACCGGAATGCTCCGGTGGAAAGGAAACCCCTCGTTAAAAACTAGGCCAACGAGCTCCAAATTAAACAGAGTGGAAGGTAAATTACTTCCAGTCCCCGGAATACTCTGGCGGAATGAAAGATATGAGACAACAGGAACTCACCGCAAGGGCTGCCAGCAAAAACGACGGCGGAACCCCCGGGCATAGTACCGGACTCAATAACATATCAAATAATGTAGAGACGGAGTGAGAAGCTCACTCCGTTAGATAACATATACTCATATATATAAAAAATCATTAATAGAATAAACAAGTGATGGTAAAAAGGAGCAATCCACTCCGGAGACCGGAGGGATCCGCCTATCTCATATACTCCCCTTCTCTCGGACTTCCCCACCAGTGAAACAAGGTGGGTGAGATGCTCGTCATGATAGGCCACATAACATAAGCCGGAGCGAGTGTCAACAACCCAACCAAGAAACCCGACGGAGAGGAATGAAAGTGTGGGAGAGAATGTTCAACCCGTTCGAGTCGGAGCGAGGTAAACGAACCACCAACACAAACACAGCGCTGCTTGGGACTGTCTGGGAGGGGAGCGAATCTCTCTACCAGGGGAGTCCCCAACTCGGAGAAAAACGCCATCTAGCGTCACCCGCACGAGTAGAGCAAAAGCTGGTAGGAGGGGGAAGGGGGAGGTGGTGGGGTAGGAAAGAGGGGGTAGGCTACGAGAGGAAAACAGGAGACAAGGGAAAATGATTCACCCACTCAACTGCAAACACACACCGCTCCAAAAATTATTAAAACTTGGTAGGGTGGCCTACTCCTAGGGGAGGGATGCGACCAAGACTCAATGCCCAACTCCTGACTAGGCGAAGCCTAATAAAATTCCAAACTAGGCCTAGCCTAGGCTAACGGAAGGAGTACGGGAAGGGAGGAGGAAGGAAAACAGGGAGAGAAATTTTGTGCCGAGAGCCAACCGGGACCGAAAAGAGGGGGGGCAAAAAGGCGACTAGCTTAGAGGAGACACACCCAATGAACTCTATTCCTTCGAAAAGAAGGAGGAGAACGAAGGGGCTCACTCTGCCACCCCCAAAACGACCACGGAGGAAACAGCAAACAAAACTCCCTCAACCCGATGGATCCTCCACGCCTAACCTAAAGGGCGAGAGGAAAGGAAGCAATACGAGCCTAATGTAATAGGCAAGGGAAAGACCCACACACATAATAAACCATCACACACAAAAACATAGAATTTAACAATAATGTGCTCGTGCGAGGTGCGTAGCCTACCTCGGGGAAGCGGTTAGATCTGAGGCTGCCGCTACCTCGAGGAGGTAACCAATGAATATATACATAACAGAGCACCAACGCCAAGAAAAAATAAAACGTAGTCTTAATATAGACTAAAATAAAGTAATACCAACAAGGAACTCAGCCAGGGGGGGAACCTAGACAGGGCACCACGGGAACCTAATAGGGACTCGTAAAGGTCTATCGAATTTATTAAGACTCAAAAGGGGGCCACCGCAGGAAACCCGCCAGGAGGAGAACCGGGGGGCAGATAATAACATATAACGACAAGGAGACAACCCAACAGAAAGAGACTGATGGGGTCGCCTCGGGTCGACATGGCTGGTAGGGGACGCCAGGGCCATAACAAAGATCTCATAATTGTGAAAATAGAGACAATTACAGCCAAAATTATCGAAAAACCCCACAATAAGATGGTACTTAACTTGAGATGGTAGAGCTGCTCGAAGACATGATGAATTGGAAGAATAATCCAATAAAAGGCACAAGCACAAAAAGAGAGTAGTAGCAAGTCACGTGCGAGAAAATGGAATGAGGTAGGTGGCCCTGGTGTCGCCGGCCTGGCGGGCGCAGTGTGTGGGGCTGTAACGGCTCACCGCTCTCTCTCTGGGGTTTTAACAGGGGATATCTTTCGAGTGAGACTCTGTGGTAGTGATCCTTTCACTCACCCTTGGTTATACCGACGTCTTCCTTGGAGAAGACACTCGATCTGGGGGTAGTAACCCCAGCATTCCTGAAAGCTCTTTTTTCTCTGGTATATCTAGCATTTTATACCTAGAAATTCGTGTTTGAATGGAATTTCACCGGCTGACACGGGGCTGGACTCAGAAATGAATAGGTAATATATGTACAATTACATAACGAAAAATAGGGCTGAGTACTCTGACCTAGGGTCAGGTGTGAAGGCATCATAGAAAACGGGAGGTTCTTCATAGAAAACCTGTTTAGCAAGGACTTTACAGGGGTGCCAGAAGTATGTGCCCTTCATCATATGAATACACCACCACTTTGTCCATGATGCCAAGTTGGTCCCGTACATTAAAATGTGGCTTTATGCTAGCGTCGACTAGATTTCTTGATACAGGCCAACAACCTGTGGCTACCATACTCTTTAGCAGCTGATATTCAACATTGCTTTCAGCCACTTCTTTTACACAATTCCAGTGGAGGGTTATGACGTTATCACTTAGCGACGTGATCAACGCTGCAACACACGCACTCTCATCCTCCTCCCCCATCTTACTGTCACTTGCATTTATTGGGCTTCTGATTACCAGGTATCTTGAAAGAGTATCAGCTGCTGAGTATTTCTTCCCAGGGATGTATTTCACTGTGAAACTGCACTGTAATGTTTTTTTTTTTTTCTTTAATCTAAGCAAACGAGGATTTGCAATGTCTTTCAACTCTACCACCAAACACTTTGACCAGCAGATGGAGGTCAGCAACAAGGAAAATACTGGGACATCCCAGCAGGAATAATCTAGCTTTCTGAAAACACCATACCACAGCAGCAGCCTCTCCTTCAACGACTGCATAACTGACTCCTGCCAAGGTTAAATTTCTACTCCCACAGCGGGCAAGCTTCCATTCCTCTTTGCATCAGGGAGAAGGTGGATATGGTGTGGCTTTCCCTTCATTACCGGTAATGGATTCCATTTAATATTAAATACTGTACCAGAGAAATGCTCCAAAATCCACCTTTTGAGCTTCAGCATATTGGTCTCCTGAGGGGAGAATGGCAACTCTATGATGTCATGGATGTTGCTCCAGCCATTGGTGACGTCATTGGCACCACACTATTGGGCTGTTCCCTACCAATTTTATTTACTGAAATTCCATCTACCTTAACATGATGGGGAAAATTTGCATCCACTAATCCTAAACACTCGCATACATCTACAGATAAGTATAGCCTAGAGACACCACACACTACTAACACCTCCATATTTAAAGCAGTATTTCTACCCAAAGTTATCATACATTGTGCACTGCCCAGTACTCTCATAGGTTCTTCAGTGGCATGATTAACCTTGGCGTTCGAATGACACAACTGTTTTATGTTCAGTCCTAATTGATGCAAAACTTTTTCCCCCCTAATACATCATGGGCAGAATCGGCAATAGCATCGATAAATGCTTTATACATTGGTACATCACATCTCGTATTATGTTCAACTTTTAAGCGCATGTGCAGTAACTTTCCCATTACTGCTGTCATCTGTTGGACCCCACAGTGCTGCACTAACGTGCATGACGTCACCAACATGGTGTCGTCATCATGATCAACTTCAATGCATGCTGCCTTGTTATACACACTTTTTCTGCAATAACTAGCTAAATCACCCTTTACACAACAGTTGTGGCAATACACTTCACTTGCATAGCAGCTAGATTTATTTTTCTCATGAATATGCCCACAATTATCACATCTATTACCTGACATGAGTAGCTTATTATCCTTTTGTTGACGAAGGTTCAGTTTTACTGCCGCAACATCACTATGTTCTGTTTCATCACTATTACTAGGCTGCAATTCTTTACCCACCTTGGCATTAGTAAATCTCTGGTTAATTTTGCTGGCCCCACTATCCCTTTCAGCTGCCTCATATATTTCATATTTCTGTAGTATTTTGGTGACACTGCTATATTTTTCGTAGTCTTGGAGTATTTCTTGTTTCAATCCACAGTTATTTAAACCACTGGTTAACCTGTGAGTCAGCATATAGTCACTCATGTCATTTTGGCACCGAGGGCAGCGGACAGCACAATCTAAAGCCAATTCCTGACACCGATGTATATGTGTCTTTGCAGGTTCCATCGGCCCTTGTGTGCGCTAAAAAATTTATCCCACAGAATTGCACGGTTCACAGACTTTTGGATTACTTCTTGGACGTGTAACTGGCGTCCAATGCCCTTTGTAACTGATCATCACAGTTCAAACGAATGCTTAGCACAGATCTTCAGTAGAAACTCTGCCAATTTGGAACCGACCTGTCATGGACCTATGCCACTTCCTAAATGCTCCTTGTGACATTTCGTAGGAACATTTGTCAGGCATAATTGCTCTCATGCCTGAGGGGGCACCACTGTTCCATGCCTGAGGGGGCACCACTGCTCTGTTGCTGCTGCAAGAAAAGATTTGCCATAGCATTCAGAAGGTCCTCATTCCCACCATTGCATGGTGCGGCCACACGCAGCCCGGCAAAGGACCCCTCTTCTTGGTAATGTCGAATATCTTGCACCTGACATTTTAAAGGCTTCCCAGGTCCTTATACCACTGTGCTATGTAAGCAGGTTATGCTTAGACACAAGCAATATGTAATAGCTGTATTTTCACATAATCCAGTACGGTATATCATGGGCAGCAACGGACCTAACAATGTTGGTGCCACGCTTACTCGAGCGAGACTGCCCGGCAGACTCGATATCTCCGGCCTTAAACACATTTTGGCGGGAATATAAGTAATACTTTTTTTATATGCAACATATTGAAGCATCCTACAAAATTGTATTTTTCCCAACTATACAAACCTGAGGTCCTTTACATTAAATTTTATGCTCGCCTTATGCCACCCCTCAATCTGAACCTGGACCGAAAGGCAAACTGGCATGTTTACATCAGGGAAGGCTGGTATAGAGGGATGAATGGATTTTTATTTAGCATTTCCCAACGTTTTGTGAGAGAGAGAGAGAGAGAGAGAGAGAGAGAGAGAGAGAGAGTAATTGTCGTTAGTGAGTGTTTCGGTTGTTGGAAGAGGGATAAGGGTCGTTAGTTGGAGTCTGTTTACGGCGCTGTCTGTCTGTGAGAATGTGAAGGAGGGTTCGTTTTGTTGTTGAGAGTCTTTAGTCAGAGCTAGTGCCGGTCAGTGTTTTTCATGTTGGACAGTTTTCGTATGCTTTTCCGGGGGTTGTTGGTTTTTCTTGTTGGTGTGCTGTTTTATTGTGTGTGTGTTCTGTTTCCTTTTTTTTGTATTTCTTTGTTTTGTTTGTGGTTGTTTGCGGTTGTGGTTGTTACGGCGGCCTTAATCCATTTCCCAGCAACCGAGGATCAGAGTGAGTGTTGTGTGTTGTTTTTTATGTGTTTTGAATTCTGCCACACTGGTATTCCCCACCTACCAGACAGTAGTTACTGCCTAACCACCTTGTTCAAGAGTTTAACGGCCGTGTCCAGCTTTGCCGGAAGTAATTCCTAATGTAAAGGACCTCGGGTTTGTATAGTTAGGAAAAATACAATTTACTTTCAAAAATTGTGATTTTATAAAGACTACCTACCTATTACTATGGCCACTGGAGAGAGAAACTTTAGTAAACTCAAGTCTATAAAGACACAAAGTCGCCCATGACTCAAGACAGATTAAATTCTGTGGTAATTTTGTCAATAGAAAATATTGTAAATAAGATAGATATAATAATTGCTATGAAAAGATTTGTTTTTGGTAGGATAATGAATGTTTTTCACCATTTGCTCATCTGTTCATACTTTTTATTAGGAGAAAATTCGTTACAGCTACAGTTCTTATCATCGTGAACTTACAAAATATAGTACGCTTCTCAGTTAGTTCAGATTCTGTACATATTTGAATGCCACGTTTTTGTGCTTGTTTGTAATTGTTTTTAACTTATTATTAAATTCTTAATTTGCTTTCTTTTGTTTGTACCATGAATGCAATATGTTAATTTGTCAGCATTCGTTACCTGTCCCACTGAGACTGATTAGAGCTTTATTTGACAGTCATGTGTAAAAGTAAGTCATGCAATTTGTTTCAAGCTATCCAAATACTGCTGAAAAACAATGTACCAGGTATTTCGAAATTAGAGCCCCCCCTCCACAGAACAAATGGAAAGTTATGAGGTTTTCTGCTATAGCCTATCTCCAAGTACATTATTTTAAGTTTCTATTAAGCTATTTTTCATTTTACATTTCTTGTATTTTCAGACTGAGTGGTGGAGTTAGATACAGCCATGGCTAACAACTCGGAGGAAATCAGATGGATTGACCGAATCCGGGCTATAACCTTCAGAGAGGCCAGGGATGCTGGGGCATCCTTCATTTCATGTTCCTGGATAGCTAAATACATTAAAAGAGATGAATCCTTTGTTAAAAGAAACTGGAACAAAAATCCATATGACTGTCATTGCGAAAAGAGTGAGAATCTTGGAAGTCTTGAAGTCCTTTCTCAGGAGTCAAAAGAAAGTCTTTACACAAATTGGCGCTTGAACTAGAAACAAAAATGGAAAAGAAGAGAAGTTATGGTGCTGTATATTGTGAGTTGAAAAATGACATCATTTTGGCTGCAAAGTTGGATGATATCAGGATGACGTGCGCTACTGCCAAATTGTGAATTTCCTGAATGTTTGGGAATTTTTCTCTGTTTCACAGCCAAACGGTTAATGTGGATCATCAAAGAAAAGGACAGTCATGGAATGACGAATACTTCAGAGAAACTGTGCTTACTGGTAGAGTATTTCCTTTCTCAAAGATCCTGAAAATGTGTTATCTGTTGAAGAAGTCACATTTTTGCATGATAAGGCACCACGTTTCAAGGCTCTTCAGACACAGGAGCTGCTTCAAAACAGTGGTATCGATTTCTTCTTGTCAAGTGAATTTCCACGTAGCTCCCCTGACCTTAATGTGTGTGAAAACATTGGTAGTATCTTAAAGGATCATGTTGAAGCGTGCACTGTGAACTATGATGGTATACCAAGCCTCGATGACCTGCGAAGAGAGTGACTGAAGTGCTCAGGGAAAGGAGTTTGAGTCTCAGCTTTTTTGTGATTTGCTGAAATCATACCCCTCAAGAATGCAGGCTGTGGTACAGGCAGATGGAGGCCACACAAAATATTAAATACTCAGAGAGAAACTTAAATAAATACCTGTTCTGAATTACTTTTGTTTTTGTCCATATCAATTTTAGTTTATGCTGTAGGACCGATGGTTTGTATGTTGTGTGGGAACAACTCTCACATTGTTACCAACAAACACTGAGTGGAGGATGGTTTAATGAGAGAAAAGTCCAAAGGGTGCCGTTGATCTTCTAGATATCTGTACTATGGCCTCTGCAGAATTGTGTAAGCTATGCAGAATTGTGTAAGCTACAGAGGCCGTAGCGCTTTGGCATTAAGTTACACACAAGTAAGTGACTTATAAATAAATCTACACTCAAACTCATTGTGACAAGTAATGAATGCTGACAAAGTTAGCGTGCTGTATTCATAGTACAAAAGAAAAGCAAGTGAATTATTAATAATATAATAAGCTAAAAAGAAATAAAAACACAAAATGAGGCATTCAAATCTGTACAGAACTGGAACAAACTGATGGTGGGTTTTTCTAGACCCTTGTGGTATCTAGTTTTCATCTACTTGTTAATAAACGACTGTTTTTTAACAAACACTGAACAATAATACCGGGTGTTTCGAAATTAGAGCCTTCCCCACAGCATAAACTAAAATTGATATGGACAAAAACAAAAGTAATTCAGAACAGGTATTTATTTAAGTTTCTGAGTATTTAATATTTTGTGTGGCCTCCATCTGCCTGTACCACAGCCTGCATTCTTGAGGGGTATGATTTCAGCAAATCGCAAAAAAGCTGAGACTCAAACTCCTTTCCCTTTACTTTAGGAGTTACTTTCAGCGAAGCTGGAACAAGGTAGTTAGGCAGTTAACTACCATCTGGTTGGAGGGAGTCCCACCCGTCTGGATGTAAACATTTCAATTTGCTTTCAGCCATTGAGCGATAATGATGTCTCTCTCTTCACTCTGCCCAGCTTGCCATTTCAGTGTTTTCCCAGTAGGATCTTTCTTCGTTGGTTTTGTGATTCTTTGCTTGACTGTGTGTTTGATTTTAAATTAAAATGCAAACCCACGAACCATCTAAGCTCATGCAGAAGGGCAGTGCCCAACATGTATACCCTGGCATGGATGGCAATCCATGCACGCACTTCCGTTCCCCTATTGATGCTGACCCTCATGTCCTCTGCACTAGTTGCAGGGGGCATGACTGTAAGCCTGATTCTGTGTGTAGTGAGTGTTGTCCCTGGTCTCCAGTGTAGTGGGTGAAGTTTACCAACATGAAGCAGTACAAGAAGAAGGCATCCAAAGCATTGCCTGGTGGTTACACACCACTGACTATGCCTCTGGTTGCCGATCCTTCTTTGTTTCTGCCCCCTGCCAAACTTCTCCACATGGCTGTCTCTCCCTTGGGAGCAATCTCACCCTTGTCGTCTTTACTTGGTTCATAAGGTGAAGACAGTTGGGGGGGCGATCAGAATGAGCTCGGTTTGGTGGCCTCCGCTCGCTCCGAGTGGGAAGCTTCTTCCTCAAGGCAAGAGGAGTTCACCTCCCCTAACTTACTGTTTCTTCTTCAGGGCAGGTGGATGAACTCCGAGAGACTTGGATCTCCATGGGTCTCTCGGGTGTTCCTTTGGTGCAGGGCTTGCTCGCGCACCTGAAATCACCTGGCGTGCCTGAGCTACCTGTGGTAACCCATGCATTTGTTACTGCTGCCACCACTACCATGACGATGGCAGCATTACTCAAGACGACCACCTCCGTTACCATGCATGTTCCAACCCTGATGACCCCGGCTGTTGTGGATCATACTGCTCCCCATGCTCCTTCCTTGGGTTACATAGTAACCCTCCTGCCTGCTGTTCCTGCAGTTCCTGTTGCTCCCGCCGCTATCACCTATATGAGGGACTGCTTGCTAAACGCGATCCTGAATATGTCCGGGAAGAATAAGTCAAAGAAGAGGACTCGTAAGGTGTCATCATTGTCGTCTTCATCTTCTACTGCCTCCTCCTCTCCTCCTGATGCTCGCCAGCCAAAGGAGAGGAGGAGGTTGCGTCTTCCCCCAACAAAGAAATCCTGTCACGGTGATTCTAAGGGCTGCCTCCTCCACAGGGGTGGCAGTGGAATCTCTCTGTTAACTCTCCCAGTCTTCAGACTCGGGGCTGTTTACGTACCTCACTGAGGTCTCACGATTCAGGAGCCTTGATTGCACGTCTCCAAGGCCCGCGCACTCAGAACCAGTTCTGGGAAGCCTTCTTCCAAGACTGGTGCTGTGCCTGCCTCCTCCCGAGTTTCTTCGGACACTCGAGTAGGAGGGGCTTCCGCTGAATTCCAGGAGCTTTGGGGGCTCAACAGGATCGAGTCACTCTGAGTACTCAGGGTTCACCGAAACCTCGAGTACCCCAAACCAGTACTGGAGAGCCTCCTCCCTGGTCTGGTTTAGGCACAGGATGAGAGAAGGTGTCAAAACATGCAGGTGCTCCTTCACCTCCTACCAGTACTTCTTTGAGTACTTGGCCAGGTTCCCAACTTAGTGCTTTGGACTCATTCACATTTGCATGATTGACTCTGCTCACCTGATGAGAGCCTTCAGGTACGTTCACATGAACCTCTACGCTCTCCTCGGGACAGTGCCTCGCCTCGCGAACGTAGGAGCTCTCCTAGACCTATGCAGCCATCACTACCGTGGGTTGGTGATCATCTACTTTCTCTCCTGCTGGTACTTCTGACAGAACAGGAATGAGTGCTTGATCCCCTCACCTGTCCCCTCAGCCTCCTTGGGTTACACTGGAAGGCCTGAGTCTGACAGGGAGTTCTCCAAAGGGAACACTTCTTCCCAACAAAGTTCCACCACAAAGGCCTACACTCTGGGTTCAGTTCTCGGACCAACTCAGACATATGCCGTAGTGGTCAAGGATGGATCAAAGGAGTCCGCCGAGTTTCTCCCTCCTTGCGGGGAGAGTGGATCGGGAGGGCCATCCTCTGGAAGGACTCGAGGATCCTCATCCCCAGGATACCCACGAGATACAGAGGACCTTTGCGGATATCATTGCTTTGATTCATCAGCACTACAATCTCGAGGAAGGTCCCATGGACACTTCTGTGGATCATCTGTTGCTCCTCAAATCTTTCTGGGGTCCTAAGAAGGAACCCAAAGCTTCGTTGGGGCTGCTGTGGTCTGGGCTTTCCAAAGGAGTACTCGAGCAAGTGGTTTCTCTGGTCTCTGGGCAGAGAATTCACTTCACTCGAATCATTCAGAAAACTACTTCCCTCCTCTGCCTCGTCAGAAGCGTTTTATACACCTTCAGAGAGGTCTGTGCCAACTAAGCAGGTTGACCCAGGCCTGGTTTGTCTAGACCTGGGTCTTTTGTTGCAGCAGCTTACTGTGGAAGGGGTCTCTCTCTCACAGCAAGAAGCACCAAACCTGGAGGCTACTGCCATGGCAGCACTTCAAACAGTCTTTTGGTTGGGTCTGTGGCCCTTCACAGTTTCCATGGTAGCCGCCTCCTTGGGGTCGATCACTCCTGGAGAGGATTCCATCTTCAGGAGACTGTGCCAGTCTGGAGGTAGGGCTCTCTCCCACCTGGCCCAAAAGATGGTTAACCTGTGGGCTAACCTGGTGTTGAAGAGGAGGGATGCCGTCTTGAATAGGATCTCCAGGTTTGTAGGACCTGAGTTGGCTCTGACCCTAAGGAATGGACCATTACTAGGTTATGCCTCTCTCTTCCCCAGAGATCAGGTAGATGCTGCAGTGGAGAGGAGACGTGCCGAGGATAATGACCGCCTTGTCCACCAAGCATTGGCAAAGACCTCTAGGTCTTCACACACCACTGAGGCTTGAACTTTGGGTCAAGTTAGCTCTTCCTTGGCCCCTGAGAAGTCCCAGGTTGCAAAGGGTGCCCAAGGAAACACCCAGCCTCCTTCCTCCTCTGCCAAGAAGGGGTCACAGACATTCTCCTTTCAACCCTCTTTCCAGACTGAAAAAGGGGGCAAAGGAAAGAAGAAGAACGGAGGACACTAGGGGCAGCGTTCTCTTCCAACTGCTGCCATTGGTGGGGGGTGCCTGTCGAGCCATTGGGCAACATGGCAGCAATACAGAGCTGAGATCCGGGTAGTGGATGTCCTTTCGGAGTGCTATCTACTTCCCTTCGAGTCTCAACCACCCCTCACCAACAACCTAGTCCATCTCCTGACTTGTGTACCTGGCTCCACAAAGGGTCTTGCCCTCCAGGAGGTGGAGGTCATACTGAAGAAAGGCGAGGTAGAAGTCATGACAGATTGGTCCCCAGGCTTTTACAGCCATATCTTTCTGGTAGAGAAAGCTTCGAGGGGTTGGAGACCGGTCATAGATCTCTCCCCCTTGAACTGATTAGTTCACCAGACTCAGTTCATAATGGAAACAACACATTCCATGCTCACATTTATCAAGGAGAACGTCTTCATGCTAACAGTGGACTTGAAGGATGTGTATTTTCAAATACCCATCCATCCATCCTCCTGCAAGTACCTACACTTTATCCTCAGGGGAACGGTACTTCAGTTCTGGGTACTCTGCTTCAGGCTCTCGACTGCTCCCCAGGTGTTCACACAAGTGTTCACCCTTGTCTCAGCTTGGGTCCACTTGCACAGGATATGGCTGTTGAGGTATCTCGACAACTGGCTCGTCCTGGTGAGCTCCTGCTCACAGTTGCTTCAGGACAGAGATCGACTCCTCAAATTTTGCCACAACCTGAGGGTCATGGTGAATTTCGAGTAGTCCGATCTCATCCCCAAGCAGAGGATAAAGTACCTGGGCATGCTAATAGATGCAGCAGCAGCAGCAAGAGTCTTCCCCTCAGACTTGCCTACCAGCCAGTTCAGAGAAACAGTGCAGTGTTCCTGTCTTGATGGAAGCAACCAGCTTGGCAGTGGCAAGTCATCCTCAGTCACCTGTCATCCTTGGAGAAACTGGTCCTCATGGGTTGCTTCACCTTCGTTCTCTCCAGTGGAGAATGAAGGAGTTCTGGTCTCAGACTCGAGATCCCCAGTCCTTTCCCATTCCTCTGTCGGAGGAAGTATGACAGGACCTAGACTGGTGGATGGATGACAGGAATCTTGTTTCTCTGACGCATCGACCGAGGGATGGGGTGCACACCTGGAAGAGTTGCTAGTTTCAGGTGTGTGAGACCGAAATGACATGCTTACTCAGTAGGGCTGTCAAGCAGATACATTCCAGGCAAGAGGAACGTAGTGGTGGACAAGCTCAGTTGCCAGGATCAAGTGATAGGGACAGTGGTCCCTTTACACAGACATTACAGAAAGGCTGTTTAAGTTGTGGGGTCTCTCTTCCATCAATCTGTTTGCCATCCGGCACAACAGAAAGCTCCAGGTATTCTGCTCCATTGTACCTGATACATGGGCTGCTGCAGAGGACACTTTCCAACACCCGTGGGACAACCTTGACGCTTACGCCTTCCCTCCGTTTTGTCTGATTCGCAAGGTGATCAGCAGTGTGTTGATCACCCTGAACCTCAGAATGACCCTCGTGGCGCCCTAAATGGCCACATGCCGTTTGTTATCTGGACCTGCTAGCTCTGCTTTCCGAGGCACCAAGAGAGACTCCCCAGACATGACCTCTTGTGTTAACTGCACATAGAATGATTCCATCAGGCAGTGCAGTCTCTGTCTCTTCATGGCTGGAGACTACCCAGCATCTCTTGCAAAGCGAGTTGCTTTTTCATCATCACACAGCAACTGAGATGTCTGGATATCTCAGACAGTCCTCTGCAGCAGTATACCGGGAAAATGGGCCGTCTTTTGTGGATGGTGTCATAGACGGGGTCTCTCTCCAGTTGGAGCCACTATTCAGTAGAGACTTCCTTGTCTTTCTTCACCAAGTGAAGCTTCTCTCTGTCTCAGCTGTGAAAGGCTAAAGGGCTACCCTGAGCCTAGTCTTACTCCTAAGGGGAGTAGATATCTCCTACTTGCTGGAGAGCCCTCCCAGGAGATCAGGCACCCTGATTGGGACATGACTCTCGTTTTGAGGAGCCTGACTCATGCACCGTATGAACCTATACGAGAGTTGTCAGACAGGATCTGACCATCAAGACTGTTTTCTTGCTTGCCCTGGCATCAGCGAAGAGAATAAGTGAACTTCATGGTTCATGGACTTTCCTTCGATGTTAAACATTCAAGAGGATTGGGACCAGTTATGCTTGAATTCATTCCAGATTTCATAGCAAAGACTAAGAATCCTTTTGGTCCCTGATGCCAGATTTGAGTCCTTCATGATCCCTTCCCTAGAGGACTTTGTTTTCCAATGATCCAGACAAGATGCTACTATGTCCTGTTAGAGTGCTGTGATACTATCTTATGAGGACTCAACATCTCCAGCCTGAGTCAGTCCAAGAACATGGTCTCTTTCTGGCTTCACGAGACGATTAAGAGAGTGTACTCTACTGCTGGCAAGGACAACACCAGTACATTCCATGCGAGCTCACAAAGTCAGGGCATTGGTCCATCCTCACATTCTGGAAAATGTGTTGGAACCTCAGGTACTGAAGGCAGGAGTGTGGTTGCGCCAGACCAACTTCAAGTCCTTTTACCTTTAGGACATCACTCACAAGTTCTTAGATACATTTTCCTTGGGTCCTGTGGTGGCTGCTCAACAATCTGAGTAGCTTACCCAGCTCCTCTAAGAGGACAGGTTGCTTCTCGCCTAAGGTGTTCAGTTATGGAAGGAAGAGTGTATGTGTGAGTGGCTGGCCTCTCCTCCTCTCCCTTCTGCATCCTCCTTCACTCTCTACAGGCAGAGAGAAGGATAATGAGCCGTCACATGCTGGAACTGGCGACTGATGCAGGCGAGTGTCACATCGAGCACCCGTTCTATTTTCTATGCTTAGACTTATAGAACCAACCCAGCCCCTTTCTCTAGCAAGGGGAGGAAGGGGACCCTGACAATAAAACAAACCCAATATTTATATTTGTTTGTTGTCTCTACCTCATGGATTCTTCCCAGCCCTTTTTCAAATGATGCTGCAGTTTTCCCACTCATTTGAAAAGGCTCAGAAGTCTGACAATTGAACATGCAGTTCTTACACTCCATTCAACATGTTAGAGGCATGGCACTCTCCCTTGCTCTGATCGACGAAGAAGAGACCCCAGGTGTGACGAACTCCAGTCAGTTCAGACTCGCTCAGATTCCTCCCTCCAAGAAGTAAGTCTTCCTAAAGTAAAGGACTGATGGTTTGTATACTGTGCGGGAATAAATGACACATTTTAAAAAGTAATTTGTATTTTTCCTAACTATACAAACCTGAGGTCCTTTCCAGTTTTATGCCCACCTCATGCCACCCTCACTCTGTTACCTGGGCCGAAAGGAAAAACTGGAATGTTATCCCGCCTCACAAACAGACGGTAGTTAACTGCTTAACCACCTTGTTCGAAAGGTAATCGGCCGTTCCAGCTTCACTGAAAGTAATTCCTAAAGTGAAAGGCCTCAGGTTTGTATAGTTAGGAAAAAATGCAATACTTAAAATATCTGGCATATTGCCAGTAATATAGATACAGTCATAATGGTCTCTCTCCCCTAATTACATTACTGACAGGATTTAAAAACCTTGACGCCATGATTGGACTGTTTTCTTTAGCTTATATATTGTATCAGACTCTTCATGCTACATTTTCAGTTGTTCCTTGTGAAAATTTTAAGAAAAGATACTTGTACGAAAGGCCGAAGTTCAGCTTGCCCAGGCACCAGCAATCCTAGGGGCAGCCCTGATAGTTATGTCAGCATCCATCTGCTAATGGAATTATCATATGATGTTGTGAATACTTACATAGTTTAAGAATAGAAAGTTACGTCCCCGTTTGTTAATGTATTTTTTTCTATACGTTTAGATGTAATTTCCACGTGTAATTTGGTTATGCGGTGAACGGTAATTATAATGATACATGACAATTTATTAAATAAATGTATTATACAGCGGTTGTATCCATCTCTCATCCAACTTACGCTTACAATTTTTAATGGAATATCCACTAACATATTGTAGAGACCCTTCCAGGATTTCATTGTGTATTCAGTCAACATATAGCAAGTTTGATGAGGTAATTAGTGTTAACAAAATATTTCATTAGGCGCAAAAGATAATGCTATGGAGGAAATTCGTGTACTTTTGTGGAAAGTCAACAGGGTAAATCTTAGGTGTTCCGCCAATTTTTAGTATAAATGTGTTTATACATTGAAAGAAGATACTAGGTATGTTCTAACGAAGAAGGAAATTAGTGGCGGTAAGTCCTATCGGTCTAGAAAACTTTAATATTTGTACCTACAGAAAAAAACAAGTCCTTCATGTTGTTGTCTCTGTCGTATCACCTATTTTACTGAGCTCCTGTTCTTTCGTTTGTGTGCTGCGCAGTCTCAAATTGTCCATTAGACAATATCCAATCATAAATAAGTACATTTCAATTTTCTCTGAAACAAAAGAAAGCACAGTGTTTTCAGCCAATGACAAATGTTTTGTTACCAATTCTTTCATTTGTTCGGCAAATACACCTATTTTCTCCAATTAAGCGTTACTTGCACTAGCGCAATGAGTGAATTAGCAGGACCCTCTACAAGCTCCGATTTTGTTCCCCAGGAAAGTTTCCCCAGTGTGTGAAAATTGTTACGTGAATTATAGAGATTTCACAAACTATTATTATGGGCATATGGAAAGGCTCGTAACATTTGCCCAAAATCACAGTTTAATCAAGAGTGAACACATTTGTCTGACATGTAAGGACAAGTGCTGTCTTGACTTGAACAGAAAAGCCTTTCGGTGCGAAGTGTGCAGAGAAGGTAGTGCCCTTGGGGGGTCACAGGGGGCTGAAGCCAGCCCCGCTAGGCCTAGGTACGGCGTCCTAGGTTAGGTTAGGTGGTTGTTTGGTTAGGTAGTGCCCTGGAAATCACTTTTCTCCTGCTCCCCACCCAAAAACCCCGGTTCCCACTGGGTCCCCAAGACTGTTAGATGGGAAAAAGGGTGTAATTGCTTGATGCCACCAATATTAATGATCAGTTTCAGCATAATCAATAAAAATACATCGGAAAATATATATTCTTCTGCAAACAGGAGACGGAGCTCTCCCCTTTAGATTTACCCGTCAACAGGTTAGTTAGGGTACTGAGGGCCAAGGTTCTGGAGAAGGCTAACTACTGGAAAAAGCAATTTATTCAGACACTTTAGCATTGTACTACAGGAATTACCTAGGCTTGCTCTCTAATTATCATAAGCTTTGCTTACATTGATTTCCTACCTTATCCAATTTGCTCCTCATTTTGGTAAATTTTTACAACAGTTCCAACTCCATTTTTCTAAGGTAATTATGTATTTTCATGTGTGTTTTAATGTGTTCTGAGTGGTTATGATAGTAATACATCGGGGAAATCAGTTTTTGAGTTACTAGCCCATACACCCCTACTACATCCAACAAGGTTGGGGACCCTTTGGGAATGCGAGGTTTTGGGTGGGTTAAATCACCATCGACACAAAACAGCATTTGAATTAATGAATAAAATGGGGTAAATCATAGCATACCTAGCAAGCCATAGTCAGGCAACATAGGCTAGTGTAATGTAGCCTAACATCCCTTAACTGCAAGGGGGTGGCGGAATGGTGCTTCGTGCCTTATCCACATTTATAAAGATTCTTGGCAAGCTCGTATATACTGGCAAGAGGTAATGTTGCATTGCATGCGCTAGCCACAGGGGTGGTAGATCTAAGCCGGCTGTCTGCGGTGAGCTAGGCTATGACAGTTGACGTTTTTCTATAGAACTTTACCTGCTGAACAAGAATTTAAAGTAATATTTTGTCGCTCGACTGTAATTAAGCTGTAAATTATTTTAGAACTGGTGTGGTAAAACCCCTTTGGAGAATAGTTAACAGTTAGGGAGACCCGTTGGGAATTTGGGATTTTTGGTGGGGTAAATAACTTGGGAAAAGGTTTCGGTACCTTATTGTTGTATTTCCTGTTATATATGTCATTTGGAACATGAAAAACAAGTGTAAAAAGAAGGGCGAATAAATGGATAGTAGGAGCCGTTCCAAAGGCACTTTTCATTCATTACTAGTACTACTGATTCTAAGCCTTAACACACAAGCGCTAGCCTTTGGTACACCAATCAGCATTCAGCAGTTGCTGGTTTTCTGCACTTCGCCAGAAATGCGAGAGAGCGGCATTTGACGTTTTCCTATGTTATTTTACTTGAACAAGAATTTAAAGTTATTACCTCTTGCCAAAACATACGAGCTTGCAGTAATCTTTAAAAATGCAGATAAGGCGCGCAGTGCCGTTCTGCCACGCGACCTATAGAGGCCACCCAAGTTGAAAGTGGAAAAGGTAATTTTGTTTCCCGTTTACAAAAGCTTCGAATAGTGTGCAGTGGAGTTGGACTATGGCAACTGACATTTTTCTATTTTATTTTACTTGCTTTACAAGAGTTTAAGGTAATATTTTGCCGGTCGGCTGCTGCTAAACTGTAATTTAACCTTGAGCTGTGTGCGACCCACTGGTACAGACATGCAGTTTTCAAGGGTCAATTACATTTTAGTTACAGCCAACCGACAAAATATTTTAAATTCTTGTTCAGCAGGTAAAATAACATAGGAAAACGTCAATTGCCATAAGCTAGCTCACCGCAGAAAGCCGGCTTAGAATTACCACGGGGGTTACAGGAGGTAAATCATGTTACTATATTATTTTAAAAACAATTATAAATTTACCTTAATTGGATGGACACAAACGTTTTGATGGGTTATATCCAGAAGATGGTTGTGGCTCATCTACAGTGTCATCGTCGTCGTCATCAGAAAATGATTCCCTAGGTGGTGATGGTGGCCGAGTGCCACTTAAAGGTGGATATAATTTAGCAGCTTCAAGTGAAAATTGGTGTAAAACAATCTTGGTAGTGCTTAATAAATAAATACCTAGCAAGATATTGTTTCAAATACCGTTTTTTTAATACCAGGCCTTCTAATCCACTCCTTAATATCTCACCACAATCGTTCAATATTGTGTGTGAATGTGAATGTTAGGATTCTTGAGATCAACAAAATTTTCTGTGTTTACTTGAAAATGAGTGTATCCACTCTCACTGATTTTACTATAACCATGCCACGAAACGCTATTGATAGAGCCTGGTCTAATGTAACGATTAATTAAAGGAATTAAAGCTTCACCTATCCGATTGTCAGCACCAGGATCAATTAATGCCTCAACAAAGAATTTTTTTGATGTTCTCTCAATACCAACAAACAAACAACACTGGGTAAGATGGCGCCCTTTATGGTAGGCCTATTTACTATGAGTAATTAGAGTTTCATCAATTTCCACCTCAACATCAACCCCACCGATGGGCTCCTGAATTCTCCTATCAACACTGGTCTTTGACGAAATATTCAAATACTTAACAATAGGGGGATGTTTCCAAAATTCACTCAAAAACTGTCAAAGAAAAATCAGTAATTTCCATACCAGCAATTTAACTTTATCTAAAAATGTGCATTTCCGATCACTTACAGTAAAATTACAATATTTTCTCTTTTTTATGTCTTTTGTCTGAAACATAGGCTAACCGGTACAGCGTCAAACGTTTTCATCCTTTCTAAATTTACACGGCTTATTACACTTCAAACACTGTACTGCTGCAGTTAACACTTCGTGTTATCTTAAAAATCAATGCATCGTGTTTCATTTTCAAAGAAATCGTGAATTAAGCGACAATAATCAAAGTTACAAGACGAACACAGACTGAACTCCGTCCGACTCTACGACAGACTTGAACCAAAATGACACCTATAAGATTTTCACCAGGTCACGTGACTCCTGACATAACACGTAACTACCCACAATGCAATTTTAAGGGTGACAAAATTCGCATCAGAAGTTCAGAACCACAATGCAGTTCTAAACAAAACAAACTCGCATCAGAGCACAAACTGTGTCCGTGTTTAAAGTAAACAAAACACTTAAAAAATTTTCGAGGATGGGGATTATATAAACATTCATATCCCGGATATGGTGAATTTCCCCAAAAAGTTTTCAGAGACAGAGTTTAATTATTTTTTATGCAAAATGCATCTATATATAGTACTATAATTATTAGAGAATGAGTTGGAACTATTGTAAAATAATACCCTCATGTTTTATGTTTTTACAATTTCATTCTGGTTTTGCTGTTACCACGGTTACCTGCAGCTCCCAAAGTGCCTCCTTTCTGCACTTTTCGTAGGTTCTTCCATCACTTTGATCATCCTTTAATGGACACCAACATTTATCCCAAGCTCTGGATACACCTGCCATGTCTTCTTCGCTCTGCTGTGGTACAGTAACAAGTTTAACTAGCCTTTTTGGTATTCTTTTTTGCCTTTGTAATAGGCTACTCACCTGAAAGGGTCTTGGCATTCTATAACTGTTTCAAGATCTTTAAATATGCCAAAAATCTCTTTGCAAGTTACTTTTTCCTGCAGTTATCTCATTTTAAAGACCTCTCTGGCAAAATGTCTTTGTGTCTAGCACTCAAGATTGTAAAAAAAACTGCAAGAGACTTTTTTATTTCTGTACTAATCTTCTCTCTTTAATATGTCATTTTAAAGGTGCCAGGCACTGATTACCGCTGTACTTTACGCGCCTCTTATTGAGTGAGTGTACCTTCTAGTCTTTTCATGAGAAGTCTCGGTACTCTTTTCTTTTTCTTTCTTTCTTTTGATGAGAGGCTTGCTAGGAACAGGTATTTCCTTTTCTAGTCAAATTTTTTGACGCCTTGACGTTATGTTTCTCAAGTCTTGTTCATTCTATGTTTTCTCAGAAATTTACCAAACTACTTTGTGCACTTTTCCACTAGATCTGAATACTTTTAAGTATTTTAAGAAGGACTATTATCTTCTTTTATAATACCACAAGCGCGCCTGGGTACCCCTAGAAGAAAATATTACGATATATTTAAACAGAAAAATATAATTTCAGATCCCTTGTACAGGAAAATGGATCTTTCCTAGTTAGTTACCCCCACGGGTTTTAACCTTGTATGCATCCACCTTTGCGGCATGTTTAGTACAAGCCCGTTGGTGATTATCATAAAAACATAAACAAAAGACTGTAAATATCATAAAGATAATGACCCCCAAGAAATATTAGCCCTAGATAACGACCCTCGTACTTTGTTGGGGGTCACCATCCAGGAAAGATCCGGAAAAATATTACGAGTAAATATTTCATTAAATTCTTCATGACATGGTCATTATTTTGCCCATCTCGTTTCATTCGCCATTTTAAGAAGCACTGGTGTAACAAATATCACCAAGAAATGGACGATGAATTATCACTACGAGTGAGGTTAAATAAAAAAATGTGTAAGAATTATAGAGTAATATGCTGACTTTACTAATACAGTGTTCGGTCTTGAAAAGCAGGCCATGAACCCAGAGTAAAATAACTTCCATTAACCCGGACTTGAAACCTGAATGAATGTATAAACACTAGATCTCTGTACCAGTTTGGAAAGCCTTCACTGGAAGGGGAGACAAAAGACATGGTCAGATCCATTTTGAGTCTTGGAAGAATGTTTTGCGGATCTGAATGGGGTGTGAGTCTTTTTGCTGACACTGTTCGATATATAACGAGAGTGAGGTGGAATAATTGGTTGATGCAATGTTGGCGGAAGTTGATCAAATAAAACTGAAAAGTATATCGGGTAGTTGCAATAACAGAATTAGCGGAGTTTTAGGCGATTTCGAAAATAGTTAAGAACAAAAAAATATTCAGAGATTGGAGTGAGTGTAGAAACGGAGTCGCCCTGTCTATTTAGTTAACGTGTTTTTCTGTTCAAAATATGGGATGTCGAAAATTCTTCATAGATGTCAGTTTGCTTCGTTTCGAATGAAAAACAAATGGAACAAAATGGTTCTTTTATTATTATGTAGCAGTTAAACATTTCCGCCCCGTGAAGATTGCAATAGTGTAGTGGTATTAAGCCTGTGAGGACAAGAAAGGTCGACCGGGTATTAACTTATTTATTACCTGGACACACGGGTAGACACAGAAGAGTGCGGACGGAAACGTGGTGCCCGACCTCCGTCTGCCGTGACACGCACTCTGAGCAATTTGTGTTTGTTTAAATGGCAATTGTGAGAGAAATAATAAACATACAATGATGAAATACATATCGGCAGAAAGGCCAGACAATTTTACATATGAATATTTACATGAGAATCTTGACACATTAAAAAATGTTGTAAAGTCCCTGCTCAACGCATTCTGTGGAGAACATCCCGTTTTCTGCGGTGCCTTTCCACGACCTAAGGTCGAGCAGAATATATATTTATCATCACAATTATAAACTATGTATATGTTGTCTTTCCAAGCAATCATTTATTATGTACAAGTAACAAGTTATTTATTTCATATGTCAGACATTGTTTTTCACTATGTTCTCTGCATGAATCTGTCCTGTTTTTTAAGGAACTAGTTTGACCTCAGGTCACCTGTAAATCTTTGTACCAGCGGTCTCTGTGCACTACGCAGACATCCGCATCCCGCTTTATAAGCAGCTATTTTTTATCAATAAATCAGCAGTACTTGTCTCCCTGCTCATTATTTCGCACCTCTCTCACAGTGGAGACCCCGAGTGGTTCTCGAAGCCATTAACGGACCCAAACAGCGACTGAGTCTTGGCCCAATGGACTTTAATCTACATCCCCAATGGACTAACTACGGCGCTCTAACAAAGCGTTCGGGCGTTAACCGACTCTCGTCAGCAGGTCGCCAAGGTCATTAGCAGACCCACACGGCACACTCCCCCAACGTGTATTGGCATGAGTGTTCCCACACACTCCAAGTGAGAGTGCAAAGAGAGCATGGATGGAGACATTCCCAACCACGTACAAATTACCACAAACCTCTCGGAGGCAGACACCTCCCTCTCACAACCCTCTCCCGTGAGCACCTCCACACCGGTACCGCCACCCCACGTGATGGCTCCCAACCCACCAAAGACAGCCCTTAACATAAGGCTGCTGCCATTCACCAGGGAGAACCCAGCGTCTTGGTTCTACAGGGTCGAGGGGCAATTCAGAATAGCAGGCCTGACTGACGAGGTGTTAAAGGTGGACATTGCCATTAACACCCTCCCGGAGGAAATTTATAAGAAGATCGCCCCATGGTTGATGATGACGGCGGTCCCCGCCACCTTCCAAGCACTGAAATCTACTCCCATCGAGACCTGCTCCCTGCTGGTCTCCGAGAGAGCTGCCCGCGCCCTCAACCTCGCCCTCAACCCCTGGCAGGAGGGAAACCTCTTAGAAGTGTGGCATGCTCTCCTGGACCTCCTCCTCCTCCCTGAGACTGACAGCAGCAGCAGGCGTAAGGAAATCAGTCTGTAGAGGGAGATCTTCCTGCGGCAGCTACTGACGGAGGTCCGTGGGCAAATCATGGACGATACACCCTGCCAGTTGAGGACCTAATTAGGTAGGCGCAGCAGCTGACGGACTCCATGAAGGCAGCCCAGTAGGCGACCACACCCACACACTCACTCCACCAACTGCCTCCTGCCAGAGGACCCCACCATTGAGCCCGTCAACTCCATTGAGGAGAAAAGGTCGTCCCACCAGCAGAAGAGGGAAGGGCCTGGGCTATGCTACTTTTACCGGAGGTTCGGGAGAGCCGGCCGGAAGTGTGAAGCCCCCTGCCCTTTCTTCCCTTCAAAAAAATGGAAGAGGTGGCGGCAACCCAAAATGCTGCCGTGGCAGTAACATAAATACCCAGGGGCCCCTTACCAGTAGGGTTCTACGTCCACGATGCGATCTCCCGCAGGATGATGTTGGTCGACACTGGAGCCATGCATTCGGTGTTTCCACCTTCAGGAGAGGACCTCAGACACCCACCGGACCCGACTATCTGCCTGATGGCCGCAAACGGGTCGCCCATCCTCTCCCATGGCACCAAGCTCCTGTTGATCTCCATCCTTGGCCAGAGGTACAACTGGGAGTTCATCATCGCGGATGTCAGGACTCCACTCCTGGGGCGGACTTCCTCGCCCACTTCAGTCTGGCAGTTGACGCCAGCCGCAAACGCTTGCTAGACACCCAGTCTTGCCAGTCCCTGCCCTTGTCGCCAGGCCCCACGGAGCCTGCCATCTCTTCCATCACACCTTACCAGTGTGGTTCCCTCCTGAAGGAGTTTTTGGAGGTCTTCAAACCTGAGCTCCACCAGAGGCCCAGGACTCCTGCCAAACACGGGATATACCGCCATATTAAGACGAAGGGCCCCCAACACACTCAAAGTTCCGACGGCTTCCCCCACAGCGCCTTCAGGAGGCCAAAAAGGCCTTTGCAGAAATGGAAAGGATGGGCATATGCAAAAAGGTTCCCAGCCCGTGGGCTTCCCCTCTTAACATGGTGCAGAAAGCAGATGGCACCTGGAGGCCCTGCAGCGACTACAGGCAGCTGAACCTGGCAACAGAACCGGACCACTACCCCTTGCCGAACATGCAGGACCTGACGGCCTCTTTCCACGGGGCTAGGATATTCTACAAAATGGACCTACTAAAATCTTATTTGCAGGTATCAGTAGCTCCGGAGGACATCCCCAACACCATCATCGTCACGCCCTTCAGGTCCTACGTCTTCGCCTTCTCCACCTTCGGCCTGAGGAACACAGGCACGACCTTCCAGAGGTTGATGGACAGCATCCTGGGGGACCTGGACTTCTGCGTCTGCTACATCGACAAAATCCTATTCTTTTCCAGATCCCGGGAGGAACACCTGCAACACATCTGGAAGGTCCTGCAGTGCCTACAGGAGAATGGCCTCATCATCAGGTTTGACAAATGCACCTTCGGCGTCGAGAAGGTGGAGTTCCTGGGCCACGAGATATACCCAGAGGGTGTCTGCCTGATGTCGTCGAAGGTTAAAGCTGTCGAGAAGTTCCCCACCCCTACCTCCATCAGGGCTGTACAAGAATTCCTCAGGATGGTCAACTACTACAGAAGTTTCATCCCCGGGATCGCTCCACCATGGCCCCCTGACGAAGGTCCTGAAGGGACGTCCAAAGACCTTAGTGTGGGGACCTGACCAGCAGAAGGCTTTCCTCCTCACCAAAGCAACATCTTTGGCCCACCAGGATCCCAGCGCTCCCCTCCAACTGACGATGGATGCCAGCAACGTCGCCTGCTGGGCAGTGCTGGAACAGATCATCAGAGGGACACCTCAGCCCATCGCCTTCTTCAGTATGAGGCTAAACTCATAATTCATCAAATTAACAGAGTCACCTGTATCTATAAAAATATTCACACCAACCCCATACACAGACCCTTTTACTACTGGCTTTGCCTCTGAGGGTTCCCCTAGAAATTCTATATCACAAGAAACAACTCCTTTAATTTTATCTGTTTTTGCTGCTCAGTCCACCAGAAATTTTGTCGGCCCCTAGAAGCTCCCGAAAAACTCCCTCGAGGAGTTCCCCTACCTGCCAGACCAGCGCTCTGAGGCGTGCTTCTAGGCTCATTCTTTGTAAGAAGTGAGCAAAACTGCCAACAGTGATAAGTAGACTTGCAAGCACTACAATATTTCACCTTACAAAACTTCTTAGTATGGCCTTGCCTATTACAATTCTAACAATGCCCTTGGGATCCTGAACTTGCAGAAATCTTATCATCCTCTGTCTTGGCACATAACCTCGTAACTGTGGAGTCAGAATTACTCTGTGTATGATACTTTGGAATAGCCCCAGAAGATTTCGGCATCCCGTCCAAAAAGGAGCTATCTACAGTAGGGCATTTCGACGTGCTTACGAACTTGAAAGAGCAATAAATTCTCGTCCAACCCCCTTTCTATTTCCTTATCAAAACTATTTATGATAGCATCAGGGACGTCATTCAGGATCCACACATGTTGCAGTAGTTCCTCAAGATTCTCTATTGTAATAGAGCCTCCACTTACCTAAGCAGAATTTCCCAGCTTCTTCGAAAAATCCCTTGCAGCATCAAAACATCTGGCACTAAACATGACCAGCGAATCATGGCCTTTACGGACCTTGAAAAGAGATCTGAGGTCTCGAATTGCATCGCCGGCTCCAGCTGTTCCATATGACGCTCTCAAAAAATCCTTTTGCTTCGTTGAAAGCCTCTACTCCATCTGTTATTTTCTTGGCGACTAAAAAATTCGATACCCCCTCTACAAAAATTTCGAGGGGAAATGGATGAACGCCATCAACCAGCCTGGGAAAAGGCCGAACTCCTGCATTTACATATGTAAATTTGTGCAACATTGTCACTTTATCCTTATCTTCCTCATCTTCGTTAGTTTCAGCCATATTATCGGAACGGATAACCCTCCAAGTTCCAAGAACTTGACCTGATCTCAACCTCATATAACTCCGCAAAGGTAGAAAGAGAAAAGAAAAAAATTTAAAAATTCAGCAAACTCCCAACACTAATGCAAATGCAAACCATTAAATAAGATTCTAAATGCCAAATGAGAACAATGAAGTAAACCTAACCGCAGATGCAGACAACTAAAAAAAAAGTCTAAACACCAAATGCAAACAATGAAGCAGAAATACTTCAGTCCACCCACACAAAGAAAACAGGCTCGCAGAGAGAACGAGATAACAGCATCAAACGCTCTCAATGCCGTCACCAAATCGTCACTATTCTCCTAAGGAATGCTTCACTCACAATCTTGCTGACACAGTCACAAAGCAACAGAACTCTCTCTTAATTAACCCCCATTACAAGTAACTAACAAGAAAAAAAAACATAATAACCACTTCTCATAAAGATGGCAGCAAAATACATAACTAACTTGGAAAAATTAACACTTCACCCCTTTAATGCACGCGCTCCACACTCTCGCAACACACAGGTTCACAACATACTAGCTCGATAACTGTGTGCAGTCGTCTCGACTGCAAAATCTGCTTCAGTCATCAAAGAGACATGTATACCAATCAAAAAGACACACCTGTCTCTTAACAGTCTTGATTTCCTCATGAGATAAGTCTCTTTGGAGCATACCTATACACTATTTTACCCAAGATACCTGCTAAGCCACCAAATAATCTGTTACCTAGTCGAGAGGAAATTTCATTGCTTACCTGTTACTACAAAGTTAAGACGTCCCATCTATGGGTAGCTTGATAGTGACCTACTCACCCTGCATTCTCTCTCTCTCTCTCTCTCTCTCTCTCTCTCTCTCTCTCTCTCTCTCAGGTATACAGCGAAAACAAGCTTTACCGAGAATAATTTATGTGATAAAATCTAACATAACTAGATTGCAAGAAATAAGAGATGAAATAAAATGGAATACTAAAGTTCCCAAAAGATCAATCATATTACAGTCTATCATATTTAACTAATTATTGTCTTTACACTGTAACTCACAATGGGTCAAAATAAGTCAAAGTCCAGTACATTCCCAGTGAGTGCATCTTTAACCTCTTTCTCAGCGAAACATTGAAGAAGTCAAACAAATCCCTTACTAAACAAAATGCATAAAAATAAAGATATGGGAATTCTTCCTATGTTACTTATAAAGTACTCACAATGCAATAAGTGCTTGACACAAAGACAACATATAAATGGAAAAGCAATCTACGGTTTGGGAAGATAAATGTGGTTCCTACCTCCAAACAGCAATGTTCACAATCTTAATCGATGGGTCTCGAACCAGAGTCTTCACTGAAGACTTTTAATAATGTCCAGTGTGGTCTTCGAATGATCATTTTTCTCATAATTAATCCCTTCACACCCTGGGACTCCACCCAAAAGAAATGCACATACACACGCTTACACCGAACCTGGACATTTCCAGCGAATATATATATATATATATATATATATATATATATATATATATATATATATATATATATATATATATGAAAAGCTTATAGGTCACATGTATTTTATGAAATTATATGATACACAGTAGATGTTTAATTAACAAGTGTGGCAGAAAAACTTTCTGAAAACCCTTGAAAGGATGTTAGCTGTTATCTGACTCATTTCAATTAACTAAAACTGTTACAGCAGGTATTCTCAAGACGTGGAAACTTGCCGTAACAGTTTTAGTTAATTAGAAATGAGTCAGATAACAGCTAACATCCTTTCAAGGGTTTTCAGAAAGTTTTTCTGCCACACTTGTTAATTAAACATCTACTGTGTATCATATAATTTCATAAAATACATGTGACCTATAAGCTTTTCATATATATATATATATATATATATATATATATATATATATATATATATATATATATATATATATATATATAGTGTTTCAATAAATTAGAGTCCCCCTCCACAGAACAAATGGAAAGGTTATGCAGTTTTCTGCTATAGCCTATCTCCAAGTACATTATTTTAAGTTTCTATTAAGCTATTTTTCATTTTACATTTCTTGTATTTTCAGACTGAGTGACGGAGTTAGATATAAGCATGGCTAACGACTCGGAGGAAATCAGATGGACTGACCGAATCCAGGCTATAACCTTCAGAGAGGCCAGGGATGCTGGCGCATCCTTCATTGCACATTCCTGGATAGCTAAATACATTAAAAGGGATGAATCCTTTGATAAAAGAAACTGGAACAAAAATCCATATGACTGTCATCGCGAAAAGAGTGAGAATCTTGGAAGGCCTGAATCCTTTCTCAGGAGTTAAAAGACATCATAGCTAAGGCAGTGGGTAGACCAAGAAAGTCTTTACGTAAATTGGTGCTTGAACTAGAAACAAAAATAAGGAAAGAAGAGAAGTTATAGTGCTGTATATCGTGAGTCAAAAAAATCTGGTATCAAGCCATTTCAAGTTATCAGCAAGCCCAACATCACTCAGCAACAGAGAAAAGACCATGCATGGTTTTGTGGTCCATTTCTTAAAGATTGGGATGAAGCTGACTTTCTCAAGTTGCTGCATCAGATGAATTCTTCATTTACACAGTCAGGAAGCCAAATCATAAAAATGACATCATTTGGGCTGCAAAGTTGGATGATATCAGCGATGACGTGCGCTATTGCCAAGTTGTGAAATTTCCTGAATGTTTGGGAATTTTTCTGTTTCACAGCCAAACGGTTAATGTGGATCATCAAAGAAAAAGGACAGTCATGGAATGGCGAATACTTCAGACAAACTATGCTTACTGGTGGAATATCTCCTTTCCTCAAAGATCCTGAAAATGTGTTATCTGTTGAAGAAGTCACATTTTTGCATGATAAGGCACCATGTTTCAAGGTTCTTCAGACACAGGAGCTGCTTCGAAACAGTGGTATCGATTTCTTCTCGTCAAGTGAATTTCCAGGTAGCTCCTGACCTTAATGTGTGTGAAAACATTGGCAGTATCTTAAAGGATCGTGTTGAAGCATGCACAGTGAACTATGATGGCATACCAAGCCTCAATGACCTGCGAAGAGAGGTGACCAAAGTGCTCAGGGAAATGGAGTTTGAGTCTCAGCTTTTTTGTAATTTGCTGAAATCATACCCCTCAAGAATGCAGGCTGTGGTACAGGCAGATAGAGGCCACACAAAAGATTAAATACTCAAAGAGAAACTTAAATACCTGTTCTGGATTACTTTTGTTTTTGTCCATATCAATATTAGTTTATGCTGTAGAGGGGGAGGCTCTAATTTTGAAACACACTGTATGTATGTATGTATATATATATATATATATATATATATATATATATATATATATATATGTGTGTGTGTGTGTGTGTGTGTGTGTGTGTGTGTGTGTGTATATATATTGGTGTTTTCACTTGTGTGCAATCATTGTTGGCATCATCATCAGCTGACTGAAGATCAGCTGATAGTCGGTTAAAGGCTGGTGGCGGTCACGGAAACTAGACAAAATGCACCATTGCCTGAATGCACCAGACCGAATGCAACATTAGCTTAGACCTAATGCACCACCAGCCTGGTCTAAATGCACCAACCACTTAGTCTGAATGCACCATTTTGTAAATAATCTGAATGCACCACACTCCATAAAAATGCGCTTGTTGTCTGGTTGATTCTGGTATCATCAAATTTTATCTTTCTTACAATGGTTAAATCTCAAAGTTTTTGGATTTTTAAAAATAGCTGTTAAGTAATTTAAAGAATAGAAAATCTGATTTCTTTGCTAAAGCTTTTATATCATTCATCCTTTTTATCAGATTTGATATCAATATTTATTTTATTTTATTTCCTCCAGCTAAGTCTATAGGATACGAATTTTTCTGGCAGAAGTTTTAAAGTGTCTTGTTGGTTTTGTAATATTCTATTTTTATTCAGAAACAGCTAGGCTTGTAGTTTAAATTAAGAGCAAGGTAGTAAAGTTTTTAACTTCTCCCTCATAGCATAATGTGTTTGTTGGTTTTGTAATATTCTATTTTTATTCAGACTTTTTAAAATGATTCACTTTATCAAAGAAAATAACCCTGCAAAATGAATATATATAGTTACCTATATAGTTACCCAAAGAACAGGTGTTAAGTAAATTAAGTTGGTGGATTGGGACCATATGAATATTGCATTTTAATTGGTTTGTGGGTACTGACTGATTTATTTACCTGGGCAAAGGCATACATAGCAGCGTGCGGACAGAAACGAAGTGCCTGACCTTCGATCGCCATCCAACATCTCTCAGGCCGGCGTCAGTCGGCAGCAATATAACTGCCTGGATCTGTAATAAAGTAGCAGTAACTTTTACCTGCTCGTTTCTTTGACACCTTACAGTGGTGACCCCGGAGTATCCCAGGCCAGCTTTCAGACTGGACTCACCACGGCGAACCTGAATCTGTGGCTCCAGGATTTCTCTGAAATATATCCTGCAGTTTCGGCCTAAACCACGGCGCTGTAACCAGCGTTTTGGCATCTAGACTCGTCAATTGTGCCCACCAGTCGACACTAACACAACCACCTAAAGCTCTGTGCGTACTGGCCAAACTTCCAACAACTGTAGCATCTATTCAAAAGGAGCGAGCATGGACCCTTCCCCAATTCATGCAGTTAAACGCGGACCCAATGCATTTTCGAGGTTTTCCACCTCCCATCACAGCACCGCCCCGCCCCGCGGTACCCTCCGCGGCTCCACACCAGCGCCCGAACACACGGCGGCGGGCAACACAATCGCGGGCCGCCCTCACCGTAAAGCTGCCAGCCGTTTTACGCAGGGAACCCATCGATGTGGCAGCACAGGGTGGACAGCCACTTCAAAAATTACAGACCTCCACGGTTGAAATCCTTGTGGGCATACAACTCAACGCCCTTCGGAGGGCGTGTAAGGCTCTCATCTCCAGTACCTAAACACACACCCTCACATACAGCACCACAAAAACGTTCCTCCATAGCGAAGCTTGCTCCTGCCCATCGCCCTAACTGGCCGCCCGTCTATCGACCTGGGCCAATAACCCGCCAAAACCTCAAGCAAGATGATACGGCTTGGGGCATGGTTGGTTTTATCTCACTGTCAAATGTACCAGACTTGGGTTACAAAGAAGCGACAGAATAAGCTTCAATAATGAAATCTACCTTGCCAACTCCTTTGGAGTTCGCAACAATCTGCTCACCCACTACACCATGCCTGTCCAGGACCTCACAATGGGCTATCAACACCTCAGCTCCGTCACTTCTTTGAAAAAGGCTAAAACCAGCCAACGTCGGTCACTCGTTAAGAAACTGAAGAAAAACGTTACAGAGCCCACGTCAAATTAGCCATCGCCAACAGACGTGCACCCGAACCACATTCATTACAACATCCCGGGTTTATGACAACACTGGCTCGGAAAGGACGAAAAACACCTCCAAGGTGGACGTTCAACCAACTCAAAAAGCGGGGGTGGCGGCGGCCAGCAGGACGGCATGCCATGGCGGAAAAATATCGAACCCAGGGCCTCAAAAACGTAGGTTTTTCCGATACCATACCTTACCGTCCCACGCAGGATGATGCTGGTACGACAAAGGAGCCTTTAATTCGGTCTTCCCAGCATTTCCAGGATTTCGCAACCAGACACCACATCCGGCGGCTTTTCAATGACGGCCGCCAACAACCCCATCCAGTTTCCCTACTCACCGGGCTCTGTATTGATCTCCATCCTTGGCCAGAGTTACTCCTGGGACTTCATGTGTGTGGGTCGTAGAGAACCCCACTCCTGGGGGTTTACGATTTTTCTGGCGCACTTCGGCCTGCCAGAGCCGGCGTGGGGTGAAAACGCCTTAGATACCGACTCCTGCCGGCTCCCGTTAAGCATGACCAGACCCCCATCAGCGCCGTCGCCCCCCACCATATGCACACCCACTGCATTTTATCATAGAATTATTTAAGCCCGAGCTTCTCCAAGTCCCCGGGGCCCCAGCCAAGCAGTAATATACCACCATATAGTGACTAAATTGGCCCCCGACACATGCGAAGTTCCACTTCCCCCTCGGCGCCTTCAGGAGGCGAAAAAGCATTCGCGGAGCCATGGAACAGATGGGCATCTGCAGGAAAGCCTCAGTCCATGGGCCTCCCCCTCCCACATGGTGCAGAATTAGGACGGCTCTGGAACCCTGCCAGGTCACAGCGGCTCAATCATTTTTACAGAAACCCGACCACTACCCTCTCCCAGCATTGCAAGACCTCCACGGCCTCCTTTCACAGGCCAAAATATTCACTAAATTGGACCTTCTTAAATCTTATTTGTAGGTACCTGTTGTACTCAGTTCACATACCAAATTATTGTTTATTGTCACGCCCAGGTCACAGTCAATTCCATTCTCCACCTTCGGCCTGGCGTCGCCGGCCGCAATATAAGCAGCCGGCTCATGGACAGCATCCTGGGGACCTAAAATTCTGCGTCTGCTACTTTGACACATTCTCAGTGGTGACCGGTCTGGCCATTAGCGGACACACGGCAAGCAGTCTTGGCTCCAGCGCCTTCAAGAAACGACCCCTCGTCGTCCGTTTCAACAAGCGCTGTACCAGCGGCTGAGCAGAATTCCTGACTCGCCGGTGCACTTCGACCAGGCGTCCACTAGCGGAACCACACGGCGCACGTGGCCAAGTTCTGACACCCACCCAGTCAAGGCCGTCCAGGAAAGTTCCTTGGGATGGTAAATCTCCTCCTTCATGCAGTTAAACGCGATTCCACGACTCGGCGGTTTACTAAAGGCCAACCATCCCAGCCGGGGACCCAGCCGGCAGCATCGGCGTTTTCCCGCAACCCGCACCAGCGAGGTCACACCGCCGGGCAACACAATCGCTGGCCCCACCCCGGCTGACGACAGACGCCAATGCGTCGCCTCGCGATGGCTGTTCTGGAGACATTTCAGAATCGGCGCCCCCACCCATCGCCTTCTTCAGGCAAGATGTTCAGTCCCGAGAGACCCGCTACAGAAAACCTTCGAGTACCCGAACACACACCTCACATACAGCACCACAAAAAGTTCCTCCTCAAAGCTTGCCTCCCATCGGAGCCGGGCCCCTCATCGATCTTCACAGACCACCACGCCACTGGTTCAATTCAAGAGACGCTTTGGGGCGCATGGTCTTCAGATCTCCTGCACCACCTCTCAGCCCGCACAAAGAACCTGTTCAGGAGGTAAGCTTCCCGGCAAGAAAAATCCGTCGCCAACGCCCTCTCCAGAGGTCGCAACCAGATCAACAGTGCACCATGCCTGTCGAGATTACCGGGGCGCTTGCCAGAGAACTGGCCGGCTGACCCTAAAACCCCAGCACAGCCGTCAGCCTCGCCATCATCCCTGAAGAGGGTGTGGAGCAGCCCGTCCTCGCCCCGCCAACAGACGCCCTGCTCTGTGACATCAGCAGATGGAGGTCCCGGCTTCTGGTTCCTACCACAAGTGGTTCGCCAAGGTATTCGCTAAACTGCCTGCACACCCTCGGCAGGACCATTCAAACTGCTTTCAAAAAGTTTGTCGGCGGGTGCAGGACAGGCCGCCATGCAGCCGGGCAAGAACCTATCTTCAAAAACAGACCAGTAAGGTCCGCGACTCGCCTCCGGCAGTCGGGTGGCGGTTCCCACAGCCAGGGCGCGCCGCCACATCCACATCGACGTCGTCCGGGCGCTTCCCCATCAGGCGGATCAGATACTTCCTGACGGTGGTAGACTGCTCGGCGAGGTGGCCCGGCCACACCATGCAAGAAGCCACCGCTGGCGCGTGCGCTGGAGCCCCCTGCTCGCCAGTTGGGTTAGCTGGCCAGCGTCCCGACCACATCACAACCGACTAGGCCCCGCTTTCCTCTCCGAGTTGTGGTCTGCCTGGCTCAACTGCTGGGAACCACGCACCACACCACCACAGCGTACAACCCAGCGGCCAACGGCCTGGTCGAACAGTTCCACAGGTCCCTAAGTCATCCCTCATGGCCCGCTGCACACGCCGAGGACTGGAAACATCAGCTGCCGTGGGTCCTCCTCGGGTTGAGGACCGCCCCAGAGCCGACGGCACCATCTGCAGCTGAACAAACCTGGGGAACCCCTCGTGGTGCCGGGAGAGTCGTGACGGATGAACGCCACTCCCCATCACTGCAGAGGCTCAGCGACGTGGCGGCAAGTTAGCCTTGCAGGCGCTCATACATCAACAAAGCAACCACCTTCATGCCGCCACGGCTGGTCATCCGCCACCCACGTCTTCGTCAGAGTCGGCGCCGCCCGTCCACCACTAATCTAAGCCTGTACAGGGGACCCATCCGGCGTGCTGGGCGGAACAGCAAGGCGTTCAGCTGGCACTCCCAGGCAAGGACGACTGGGTTTCCATGAACCGGTTAAAGCCCGCCTTCCTGTCGGAGAGTCCGGCAGCGACGCAGCACCTTCCGCCCAACCGCACTCCAGCACGCCCTCACCCCGCGCAGGCGCGGCCGCGCAGGAAGGGACCGCCCAGCAGCAGCCTCACAGGCGGGAGGCCCCTCCGTTATCTTCAAGGAGCCGTGGGCCCTTCATGTCCCAGCAGATACAGGGATTAGTCAGGCCCGCCCCTCGTCTTGGGGAGTATTTGTAAAGTCACCACATCGGGCGCCAGGATAGTGTTTCTCGGCGCCATTAATTAAGTCTCCGCTGAGCTTGTTTTTCTTTGGTGACCCATTTTCTTCAAGCTCAATTAGTCACGCCTAAAACGTGCCAGGTCACACATTTTAATCATTTTACTTTATGGTATTTATACAAATGTCACACATTGTGTATCACATGTTTCTTCATTCACAGGCATCAAGACTGTATCTATATTGTAGCTCTGTATGTTTTGTATTGTAATTTGTACTCGTTCACTGTATATTATTGTTTATTGTTTCGGACCTCAGGTCACAGTCAATTCCATTGTCTCTCACGGCCCGCGTCAGTCGGCCGCAATATAAGCTGCCTGATCTGTAATAAAGTGGCAGTAACTTTTACCTGCTCGTTTCTTTGACACCTGCAAGAGCAATTTGTGTTTAGCATGCTCACACGGTCGAACCGGTACAACCAGGTTCGACGCGGTGAACGTAGGTATTTGGTTGTACAACACGCTTGACTTAACGGTTCGATGAAAGTCTGGCTGGGTCTGACTTTTGTGGGCGGAGCTTGGGCTGGTTGGACAAATTGCCGACCGTGTGAACGCCGCTTCTACATCAAACAACAGTAGCTACTCAGAGGTCGATGAGATAAGAACAAATTTTAAGATGAATCAGAGAAAATAAAACCAAAAGAGATGAAAAGGAGATTTTATTGGATTTTTATTCAAACTTATAAAGATAATCCAGCTTTATGGAGAGTAAAACTAAAAAGAATACTCAAACAAAATAACTGATAACTAAAGAAAGTGTGTTGGCGGCAATTACAGTTGAAAATTTCAGGTCTTGAAGTGCCCTGCCTGTTGCTAAATATCAAAGTTGCACTCAGTCTTTCATGAGGCGTAATGGCCTTTCTCATGTTCGTATCTTTATGAACTATAAAAGGAGTAACAAGCCTCAGCAGATATAAATATGCTGCCTCATCCATTCTCATATAGTTACGCCAATCATCTGGCTCTAATTTTAAATCTACTAGCAGGTTTGTGTGAGAAATTTCATCCCTTTTAAAAGCCATTCCTTGACCACTTCGATCTTTTTTTTCTTTTCCTAAGTGTCAACGCTAGGCCAATAGCTATGACTGTGTCTTTGTGCATGCCGCATCTTTTCAACTCAACTGCAAGACTTGAACTGATGTTGGTTGGGGAAGTTGGTTCGACTGCAGACGGCTCATCGAACCTGTTGTACAACACGTTGTACAACGTGCTGTAAACCAGGTTCGATCGTGTGAACGCCGCTTAACGTTCAATCAAATAATAACAATAAGTAAGAGACATAATGTACAATCACTCAAAAATGTTTTGCAACATACTTCACAACAGCTTATAATAGTGACATCTGGCGTTATTTAAGTAACTCAGTACCTGCAAAGTTTCAAGAGGGCTTTTTTCTGATAATGTTGACTGTTGTCATACTTTACTTGATTAAAGGATGTTACTGAGTAATATCAGAGGTCATCGCTGTTCTTATGTTTTAATATTTTCATCTCCAAATGCCATCACCATCGTTATTTTATCTCCTTCACATGTGTGAACTTTGTAGACATAGGCCTACGACTATTATAAGTTGAACCATTAGCCTTATTAACATCAACAATCTGGTTTTCTTTGGCGTAAATAAACCCACCTACTTAATATCTTAGCTAGACAGACTTGATGAGACAACCAGATATAATTTAGTCAGGGAAAGATAGGCCTTAGTTAGGATTAATACAAATAACAAGTTCCTATACAAATACCTGCTGTAAAAAACCATATAAAAAGAATTTTAAATTTTACGCTAAAGTCTTGTGATGTCGCGTCGGCCTTTGAAGGTCACGATAAAGCATCGCTAAGGAAGCCAAGACGACGTATCTGCATTTTATTTAGAACCATGCCATTGTGCAATTATAAAATCTTTGCTTAACATGTTCTCAAGCAGCAAGAAATTAGCTGATTGAAAATCTCTCTCTCTCTCTCTCTCTCTCTCTCTCTCTCTCTCTCTCTCTCTCTCTCTCTCTCTCTCTCTCTCTCTCTTCATTCAAGTAAGCCGTGAAGTGATAACCTTTCGAGTGTACGTGACCCGCTTCAAAAGAAAAGACAGACCGACACGAGAAATTAAATTAATAAGTAAAGAAATACCGCTGTCCCAAGTAAGATGAGGCCAAGTTAAGATTTTACAGTGATAAATTGTCGGTCGACTGAGGCCTGGTACCCATACCCATAGCAAAACCATAGTTTTCACCCTCTGAAAGAAGAGCGGTTAGCCCTGGGACCAGCCACTCAAGAGTACCTTTAGAAAAAAGAAAAAAACAAATTCACTTTATTCCAGTGCCAATAATTTGCTGCACTGTCATCCATTGAATAGCTTACTTCTCTCTCTCTCTCTCTCTTTTACCTTCCCTTTCTCTCTCATTCAAATGTTACACTGCAGGGGGTGTAGAGTGCCTTTCCTTCTATATAGCCTAGTTGGACTCCAGTAGAGGGTCCTAGGAACACATTAGCACCATAGTGCCACCAAGCAAGCTTATATAGAAAATAAACCAGACAAGGGAACACAGAAGAAAGTTCTTCTGGAACCTAGCACCAGTGCCTAGGGATTACTGAGTGCCACCAGTGTGACCGCTGTGCAGCACACCCAACTACAGTGCCACCTTTTGAAAGTGCCACATCACTGAGAGGTACTTCCTCGCTGCCCAAAATGCGCCCGTCGACCGGTTGACGCCCTTCCCCACCAGAACCATGGCAGCAGAGAATTATAAAACCTGGGGGCTGGGGGCGGCGGGTGCTCACGGCTCGGAACTTACCACCTGGGTCAAGGAGCAAGTGGGCGACTTGGCCAGCGGGAAGAAGGAAGAAAGACTCGAGCAGGAAGTATGAAGAGAAACGGAGGGCATATGAGAAGCGAGCAGAGGCAACTAGAAGAGAAAGAGAGAAGAAAAGAAGAGACAGCATGGGTTAGCCTTCAAAGAGAAAGAGCTCGAGCTGGAAAAAATGAAAATGGAGAATGCGAAGCTATGGCTAGACAGCAAGCCTCCAGCCCTAAGCCTGCTCATCAAGCAGCTCCAATTTTGAGCATCTCAATTCCCTAATCCCCCCAAGTGGACTGAGGGCGAGCCAGAAGCATGGCTGGAGAGATCGAGGCTCTTTTAAATAACTACAGCACCACGGAGACAGAAGGCCTTAATACTAGCCAAGCATATGGAGAGGAAAAGCCAAGGCAGCACTTCGCTCACTGGAGAAGCCAGAGAGAGCAACATAGCGGAAGTTCGTAGAAGTCATTACAAAGGCCTACGAGAATAACCCCAGAAAAAATGGAGACAGCGGTTCTGAGGAATGCTACAAGGGCGAATAGGCGTGTCACAAAACGATCGATGCAGCTGAATTCCGACTCCTTGGCCTGCGGCGTTTGAGGATCTTTTCAATCGGACCATGCTAGAAGACCTTTACCAATGTGTGCCTGGGCCTTGCCTTATATCTGATGGCGGCCCACCGCACCATATGGAAAACGTGGCATGCTGATTCGTAGGAAACCTTTAATCAGTCGCATAGCTGCCTCTCAGAGCGAATCATCCCTCTGGCCTACCTCTCGAACTCCACTCGCCCGAAGAATGGACTGCGAGCAAGACTCGTGCACCTGTGCAGAAGATGGGGCACGCTGAAGCTGAGTGCCCGATTTAAACTAGGCATTAATAAACTGACCTACCACTACCAGCCAGAACTCCTCTCCTGATTCATCCACTCAGCCCTCTCCTCCGACAGTTACAGGCCACGAGCCCATCAAAGGACCCGATGCAAATCCTTTGCCAGCCACTACAATCACGGGATCTCGGCCTGTCATCATGTCCCCACCACAAAATTTGTCAACCTAATTAGCACTTCATTCTCTGCGGCCAGTCCGCACCGGATCCTTTACCCCGAGAGACTGGAAACCCAGTTCATCTCGGTGGCCCCTCTTCAGAGCACTAGCCTGCCGGTGACCCTTCCGGTCACAGTAGACACTGCGGTGGACATTAGCCTGATCACTAGGGCCCAAGTGCCAGCCGGTGCCATGGTTGACGAAGCAACCCGGTAGGAAATGAAGTGGATAGAAGGCCACACCATTACCGTTCCCACAGTCCAACTCCAGGTTATGACACCTTGGGGTGCGATACCCCACCGCCCAATTGTGGTGTTGAGATCGACAGAGTGGCCTTCTTGCTGGGTCGGGATCTTCTCTGGGGAAGCCCGTTACCAACGCCACTTCACAGCCACGTTACCTCCTCCACGGAGGCCCCATCTAGAACTCTCGATAAAGACAAACCCCCACCTTCCGCCCACCAAAGTGGTCCGCGGAAGGGGCACAAACCAAACTATGTTAGGCCTAGCCCTCTCCAATCGTGAAGGGCTGGCCCACCAAAACTCCTCCCTCACGAAGAGATGTTCAGGAGGAAGCGGTACCATACAGGGCGTGCAGCGGACAGACCCTCCACAGAATTGGGAGGGCTGTCCAAGCAAGCAGCCAGTGGGCAGCCAGACAAGACTGTCGGAGGCGATTTCCTGCTGGGGCAGGAATCTCTGCACCAGCCAAACCCAAGTTGTCAGCAGTATTGCCTCGGACCTTGTCAGGCATGCCTAACCCTCAACTGCTGCCGAATTGCCACTTGAGCTGAGCAATTGCCACCTCCGTCATGCCTTTGCCCACTTTTGCACGCCACACTTTTGCATGGGCGAGCTACCAACAAGAAGGCCCCCCTATGCGGTCTAAATCATGAATGGAAATCCTCTCCGGGAGATTTAGGATTCCCATGCAGTTGATCATGTCGCAACCAGAGAGCCTCCAGCACCGAGACTTCTTCTTTGCCAAATCGACTCAGAGGGGATGAACCCTGGAAGATCGAAAATGTTACCCGTCTCTGGAAGACCAGAAGACTGGCCTCCTCGGACGCAGGAGTCGAATTGCTCGCTCCGGAGGGAACCCTCCTGTAACCTTGGAAGTTGCCCCTGACATCGCTAGCCCTTCTGGCCTGTTCCCAGAGTCGGTGCCCTCATCACCTCCTAAGCCTGCTACTGATAGGCCTTGGAGGAACCCGAAGAAGAAGAAGAAGGGGCGGAAGAGAGCCCAGTAGTTGCCGAGCCATAAGCTCATCCAGGCACTAGTGCCCTCTTGGCACAGTGCCCTACCATCTTAGAGTGATCCTGGCCCCTTGCCCAGAGGAGGTAGCCAGTGTGATCTCTTTTTCTTGTACATAGCCTAGACCGCCTTAAGTACGGTACATCAATTTAGTAGCCTTGTTCCTTCCACTTACCACGAACCTTGCAGTAATTCGTAAGTAGCATAACCAATTTCAATAATCTTAACTATTATTGTGAAACGAGCCACGATGCTCATGACACGCATGGCCTAAGACCTCAGTGAGGTACCCATTTATCATATGAGGCAACCGTCATGAAGGAACTAGTAATTATTAATTGTATTAAACATAAACCAAGTTGTAATTTAGTTAGAACATTAACTCTTATGTTGGTGCTACGGTCGGGTTAGGATAGGTTAGGCTAGGGAATACCATAGGCTAGGTCTAAAAAACATCATGATTGTAGGAGGTAGCCTATAATAACCGTAAGCACCTTCTAGTACTAGTAGAATTAGGTAAAGTAGTGATTATAGCTCATATCTATCTAGGGTTAGGTAGTTCTGTAGCTAGGTAGGCTAACCAGGACTAATCTGCTCAGGAAAGAGAGAAGAGTAACCTAATAGAGGTGAACAGCTTACTTAGTACAGATTCACGCCCGAAAAAGGGTGAAGCCCTCTTAAGAGGAGCTTTTATAAATATTACTGCTGTTAAGCCTCGTAACATTTGATTGTAAATAATATCAGCTGGCCAAGACCGGAAGAAGCCATTTGTCCGCGTGGAGCGTCTTCAGTTCAACACTGCGTCCGTTGGAGAAAGGAATAGGTAGCATTTAGGTATTTAACCCCATGGAGAAATTTCCATATTCAACTTTGAGAATAGGTGGTCCTAAAGTCCTTTCCTTTCTACCTGTCTCGTGGCGAATGTTTTTAACATGACACTGACGCCTAAGAGTATGACTGTAGGCCTGTTTGACCCAGCTGGTCAGACAAAGAACAGAAGAAACCAACCCGCGAAGCCAACAAGCGTCTGGAAGGTGGCTCTGTCACCAACCTTTGTCTATTATTTTATTAGTGAATGGTGAAGTGCGAACCAATACCGGAACTTCCGATGGTCCGTTGTATGCAGCGACAGCGCCGTCCTAAGGTAAGTCTGTGTTTTTATTTCAAAACCGTCATTCTTTTATCCTCTTTTCTGTATTTCCCAATCTTTCTGTTTCATTCTCCAGCCACCATTTAGGGTAACCGCTGGTACGAGTACGAAGTCTAGGTTAAGTCAAATTATTATATTGTTTAGCGTTAGCCGAATTATCCCAGTAAGTCTCGGGGATTTAGGCTGTTTGGGGAGAACTGTTGCGTCTTTGTATTTAATACCATCTTAACAAGTAGAGATTTTTCTGCGTCCGCCCAGTTGGACATTCTTTATTGGTTAATTTTACCTGGCGACCTTTGATTAGTGCGTCTGTCTTTGAGGTTAACTGCATTGCTTCAAGAGACAGGTTACGTGTGATGTAGCATGCAGGGCCGTGAAACTTTCACGTCAAATTCTAACCGTAACTGATCAGCCAAGACACCCACATAACAATCTTTACCTGTACAGTAGACAGTTTAAATTGATCTAATTTTACCTGTACCATTCATGAAGTGCAAATGCGCTAGTGGGGCAAATATGTTCTAAAACGTAGAGACATAATAACTAAGAGTTGCATAATCCAAATAAAAAACACTTGTTTGTTCATGAAAAGGCATTTCAAAACAAAGAGAAAGAGACGTAGAATAAAGAAGTTATTAAAATGAGGTTGAGAAGACCTAAAAATAGATCAGTCGGAGGGGAGAGAGACAGAAATTCTCTTCCAACTCTCTATTTTTATGTCAACCATTTATTTCTTTTAAGAATTGTGTATTAAGCTAACCTTTAAATGAAGTTACAGTAACTTTAATTTTATTTAAAAGTTAGCTTAATAATTTGGGAGCATGATTAGGGTCATATTTTGTGTTTCAGCTTTAGAAATAAGCATTTATTAGCATTTTTAGAGACCGTGCCAAACTTACGCGAAAATTCGCCTTGCGTTAGGGGATATGGAACCTAACCTAGCGTAAGTTTGGGGTGTGACTTTATTTCAATTAGATTTGTGGTGGCCTGGCTACCATTTGGGACTGTGTGCCATTCTGGTGCTTTCAAAGCCATGTTTAGTGTATGCATATTTGGCCGAGTCATACAATAAAATACAGCTTATTGGGTGAAGTACAAAAGATTTACAAGTTATTTACTTGTTATTATCATCCTCATAACATATTTCATCCCTGTTAACTTCGTTATGATTCGTTTTATTTCGAGTATCGAACAATATCTTACTGGCCTTTGGTGGCTCTACCGTGATGTCATCGTCCATCTACAAAAATAAATAGTGCTAAATGGAAGCTAGGGTGACAAATTAGGATGCACAGTACAAATTTTTGGCCGATACCAATACCTGTTACCTCCACTATTACTACCATTATTTAGGAGAATATATATTGTTACTAAAATTATTTTTGTTCACTGGTTATTGTATATTAAAGGTTCAAAAGTTGAAAGGTCATATAATAGGGTTATATAAACAATTTCAAAGGCATTCCCTCTCACTAAGCTGTACAGTTGTCTTGTGAAAAATCTTTAGTAATAATGACAATTATGAGATGAGATTCCATGAGTGACCATCAAGTGAAGGAAGGAAGGCTAGGAGAATCTGTGCAGTACATTGCCATTGCCTTCTTTTGCTCATAGATACGGTCTGTATCATTAAATAAGTGCTATTCCACCTAGTAGAAGCATTTTGGATTAATTTGTGTTGTGGAAGATTATTCTGTCGCTGTAGATCATATTAGCTACTGCAAGATAAGGAGAGTGACTAAAATGGCTGCAATCTTTTACAGTTTGCAATTATATCTTTTATAACTCTTTGTTCAAAGATACAGTCATTTATGACGAGCTGAAGAGTGTGCAAAAAACAAGAAAGACCATCATATTCTGTACCTTCAATTCCTTTGACTATATTTGCTCCATTATCTCTGGTAAAAAGATGAATTTTATAATCTGGGATGTCAGAATCCTGAACTACTTCATTAATCATATTAGTAATATGAATTGCAGTGTGTGAACCTAAAATATAACCATACCTGCACTGCACATGTTAAAATAGTACCCAACTCCAACAGAATGGCAATGACTAATTGCTGGTAGAGGTAGACATAACCATAGTTAATTAAAATTAGAATTACAATAATAAATTGTTAAATACACTACTTATAAGTATTAGATACCATCTGTTTTTAAAAGATAAACAATGAACCTATATTCAATGATAAGCCTAAGTATAGTTTGTTTGGTGGGCTTTGTTAATATATACATTTTACGAAGCCTAAGAGGATTTTAAATTCCTATGCTAATGACAAAAGTATCGGCTGGTATCGGCCAGAAATTCACCGATACCGATACCACAAACAATAGCCGATACCACCGATACCGATACTTGGACACCCTAACAAAAATGCTACTAGTTTTCATAGTTGAAGTGGAATTTAATTAATTAGTGCAAAACTTGTTTACAAAATACGTCGTGATGAAGAAGATTTATTATTACGAAAATACTGGATAAACGAACGAAAATCGATAAAGAAAAGCAAAAGGAAATTATGGTTTTATTATCTTTGGGGTATGAGCATTAAGTTTATGAAATAGCTCTCTCTATTTATTGCAAGGTAGTTGATTGGTAAGTTAAAAGGAAATCATTTGATAAGCTTAGTTCTAATTGTTCTTTCTGAATTTAGCCTAATTGATATTTATACACTTAGTATGATGTATGGGGTGTAATATAGTGTATTTATAACTTATATTACTCAGTATCATTCTTATAATAGACTTAATTACTGTAAATTACATTAATCTTCATTAATATTTGTTGATTTCATTTGGCTTCAGCGGTGTAGTCTTGATGATGTCGCCTATCTCACTTTCTCCAAGGAGAACTGAATGCTCGCCAGGCTACCTAGTGCTGGGTGGTGTAAGCTCACTCACTCATAACTCACATCTCGGTATAGAGGGATGAATAAATTTGTTTTTATTTAGCATTTCCCAACGTTTTGAGAGAGAGAGAGAGAGAGTGTAATTGTCGTAAGTGGAGTGCTTCGGTTGTTGGAAGAGGATGAGGTCATTGGATTTTATTTACAGCGCTGTCTGTCTGTGGAATATGTGTGTGAGGATTTTCCGGTTTGAAGGCAGTTTTTTGGAGTCTTGAGTCAGAGCTAGTGCTGGTCTGTCGTTTTTGGTTTGGACAGTTTTTGTGCTGATGCAAAGTTATTTGTTTTTCCCTTGTTAATTAATGCTGTTTCTTGTTGCTGTATATTTCCGCCGTCGTGTGTTTTCTGTTTTGGTTTTGGTTTGTGTGGTTTGTGTGCTGTGTTGACGGCCGTGGGCGCCTTACTCCATCTTCCAGCAGCGAGGACCAGGGTGGTGTTGTGTACTGTTTTGCATGTTTTGAAATTCCGCCACGTATATTTGGCGCCCAGCGTCAGGAGCAGCTGGTATTGCAGCTGCAAGTGAGATCAGTGGCTGGTAGTGTGACTGAAGAGAAGGATGGAAGAAGGGAACTAGTAAGGTTGAGAGAGAGGAGAATACGTGGTTGAGGGTGAGAATGAGAGATTGAGAGTCAGTTGGAGAGGAGGTGGAAGAGATGCTTTAGGAAGTGCAAAGAAGAAGGAAATGAAGGGAGATGAAAGAGTCAGAAGAGAGAGAATGGAAGGATGGATAAAAGTTGGAGGGGAATGATGAAAAGTGTGGAAGAAATGATGAAAGGTATGTTCAAGTGTTTTTGGAGAAGGGCTGTTGGAGGCAGGTTCTCTGGAACGTGTGAAAGGCAAGAGAGAAAGAAAAGGAGGAAGAAGTGAATGGAAGCGTGAGTGATAGAGAGTGATATGGGAATAGGAAGTAAGAAACGAGGAATGAGGAGGCAGGAGGTAAGGAAAAGGGGATGAAAGCAAGGAAGGAACCCAGAGGGGAAAGTAAGGGGATAAGTCAGGGGAAGAGAAAGAGGAGAGAAGGGAAAGGGAAAGGAAGCTGGTAAGAAGGGTAAGGAAATTAGGAAAGGCAGGAAAGAAGGGAGGGTGAAGGCAGTAGTGATGAGTATGAGGTGGATGGAGGTGAGTGGATAAGAAGTGGATAAAGGGAAGAAGAGTGTAATGAGTAAGATGAATGGTGCAGGAAATTGGACTCTTTGTATTCGGAAGAGGGGGTATGTAAGAAAGGACAGGCAGTAGCGAGAGTGAGAAGAAGTGAGAAAGGCTATGTATGTGAGGGAGGTGCCCCGGTGTGAAAAGTATAATGAGTATGGAAGTAGGGATGGGCATGATTTGCTTTAGGGATGTATGAAAGGTTTTGTCAGGATAAGTATGGGGAAGTAAGAGTGTGGGCACGAGAATGGGGAGAGTATTTGACTGGGTTTTTACTTGATATGTATAGGGTTATTATGAGTGTGGGGATGTTAGGTATGACAAGGTGAAAGCTAGACCCAGTTGAGCTTAAGCGAGGCATATGAAAGCGAGTGTTAAGTATAAAGAGGAAGAATGAATTTGATGAGGCAGAATGAAAGCTGGAAACCTTGTCACTGTATGCTTGTAGAGTTGGAGACGTTGGCAAGGAAGAGTTTGAGGATGATGGGATAGATGAATGTAAGGAGTTAGTACGGAAGTTGTTAGGGACGAGTCAGATGGAGTTAGAGAGAATTTGTGAACTTGAGCGGAAGGAGAAAAAGATGGACGAATGAAAAGGTTGACTTGAGGAGAAGAAATTTGGAAATTATAGAGATTATGAGCTTGACAGGAGGTTATAAAAGAGCAGAAGTGTAGTGTAAGGGCTGGGGTAGATGAGAGGGTACCAGAGTTCCGGAAGCTTTAGGGATGCAGTGTTGAGGGGGCCCAGTAAGTGGCGTCAGTGCAATAGATAAGTGTAAAAGAGGAAGTAATGTGGAGTGCCAGGGAGGATGAATGATGGGTTTGTAGGGAACAACGGGTTGGACGGGTTAGGGATAATCAGTGTACCCAAAGGGAGTGTTCGATGAGTGGAAGTCGAGCGAAGTGTTTTAGATGTGGAAAGGAAGGACATACAAAGAATGAGTGTAGGTGGGCTTTAGGAGCGTGTTTCGGGTGTGGGCAACCAGGACATTTAGTAGAAGTGTCACGAAAGATAGGGGTTAAATGCTGCAGGTGCGGACAGGTGGGTCATATTGCTAATGGTTGTGGGGTACCAGTGAATGTAATATGTAGCAGCTGTGGTAGAATGGGCATTATGCGAGAGTGTATGTTCAGAGCCGAGAGGCGAAGTGTGACGAATGTGGAATGGAAGGCATATATCAAAAAGTGTGTAGGCGAAGAGGGTGACTGTGACATGAGTGGAAGCTGCGGAGTGTGAAGGGGAGGTTCAAATGGGTGGATCCTCCAGGATGCAAGCGGTGCGTGTGATGCATGCGTGAAGGGGTTGTTGCATGAGGAGGTTTGCTGGAAAGACTGACGAGTGCATGAGTGTGCAAGTGTGTTGTAAGGGAGTAGATTGATTGTAAGTAGATACCGGGTGTAGTATGAATGTCGCATATTTAAGAATGGATGTGAGAAATTGGGGAATACGTGTAGAGATTAGGAACTGTCAGGGGAAGTAGAGGATTGGAAATTTAGGGGGTAGTGGTTGGAAGAGTGTGTGAGCGGTTAGGGTAGAGTGTAGTGATGGATGAAAGTGATTTTGTGTGATTGAGAGTACGAATGATAAATATGATATTTTATTGGGATGTGAGTTTTTGAAAAAAATGGGATAATTGGTCGTCCTAGTATGAATGTAATTGAATTACGTATGAAAAGAGGATGTGCTTGAGGATTTGTATTTGAGAAGGATGGTAGGGTTGAGCAAAATTGTGGAAGAGTGCCTGTAATTGCGACAGAGAGGATAAAGTGCCACATAGAGATTGGAGAAGTTGTGAGTGTGAAATTGGCATGGCGGATAGCCCCTCCGGGATAGCCAACAATGACAAATTGTAGTATGTGGTTGAGGGAATAGACATAAATAAATTAGTCAGGGCAAATGTGTGTGTATATGATGGGGTTTTGAACATGGGAGATCCGAGGGTATATATAACGTCATTGCCGAGTGTCAGGAAGAAGCGAGTCCAAGGAATATGTGAGGGAGATTGCGTGGGAATATTACGTACGTTGGTGAATGTGGATGATGAGGAGATACGTGAAGTGCGGCAGGTGATGACAGGTGATTTGAAAGGCTAATGATTGGATGTATGAGGAGTTGAAAGAAAGAGTAAAGGTAGATGAAAATGTAAGTGATAACGTAAGAGAACGATTGAGGAGAATGTTGTGGGATAGGCAGGGGGCATTGAGTCATGGTGACGAGGATTTTGGGGGATCGAAGCTTCCGGAATTTAAAATAGTTCTGGAAGACGACACCCCCATATATCAGCGTCCCCGACATTTTTCTCTGTCTATCAATCGTGAGATAGAGGAGCAGTGTGAGGAGCTTGAGAGGGTGGGGTGATTGAAGAGAAAGTGTTGGCGCCTGGAATAGCCCCATTGTACCCATGTACGTAAGCCAGATGGAAGTTTGCGAATGTGTGTGGATTATCGGAAGGTGAATGAAGTAACTGTGAAAGAGCGATTCCCGATGAATGTGGTGTCTGATTGTGTGTACAAGATGAATGGAATGAAAGTGTTTACAAAATTAGATCCTGGTAAGGGAGCTGTTACCAGATACCTCTGGAGGAGGAGGAGCAGGCATATTGGCCTTTTCTAGTGGTTCCTGCCACTCGCAGTTCCGAATTGAGTTTCCGGACTGGCTAATGCGCCATACACTTCAAAGGGAGCAATGAATGTGGTTCTGGCTGGGTTTGATCGCCAAGAAGGTAACTGTTTTTATAGATGACATTTTGATTGCAGTGAGACTGTAGAGAGAATATGAACTGCTTGAACAGCGGGTGTTAGAAAGGTTGGAAGAAGTAGAATAAAGTAAAACTTGAAAAGTGTGCTTGGTTGGCTGGGAGGTGGAATTCCTAGGTCATATGGTGGAGTGGAAGAGGAGTGTAAGGAAGAGTATTAAGTTCGTGAATAAGGTAAGGGAATTTCCCGTCCCCGGACCGTGTGGTTGGGATTTTTAGGTTTAATTGAGTTTGGAAGGAAGTTTATAAAAGATTGTTCAGGGATCGGAAACCACTTATGAATGGACAGGGAAATTGTGTAAGATTGAAATAGGATGGCGGTGGTCAGGCGTTCGAGATTGAAAAGAGGAGGCTGCAAAGAGCGTGGCGTTGGCTTTCCCGATTTATAGTGAGAATGCGTCAGCTAGAACTGTATGCGGATGCAGTAAAGTATAATTATGGGAGGATGCTTGGTACAAATGCAGAAGGCGAATGAGGAGAACAATTGGGAAGTAATTCGTATGTGAGCAAGGCGTTTGGAAAGGCAGAGTTGAAATATTCGGTGATTGAAAAGAATTGGCTGCAATAAGTTTTGTGTGAAAGCATTGAAGAGTATTTTTGTATGGGGTAGATTTTTGTGATACGGATGGACCATCACGACCGCTAGTATATTGGTTAAAAAGGAGAGTGTAGATGCTAGAATTGCGAGAACGATAGAGGATTTGAATGAGTTTAGTTTTAAGGTAGAGTATGTACAAGGTAGACAGAATATTTATTTGCAGATGCTGTATCGTGTGGACTGAACGAGATGAGTTAGGAGCGACTGGGACCCGGACCAAGTACCTGTAGGATTTGTGGTAAAGCAACAGTATGTAGGGGAGAATCGAGTGTGGGAATGTCTGTTTGTGGGGTTGAGTAATTTGGAAACAAATGGGTTGATTGACGGAGTACCTGCAAGCATGAACGAGTTACGTGAAAAGGTGATGAATGAGATGCCGGAAGGAGGAGTGCACGCGAGGAAGGAAGGGAATTAGATGAGGAGGAAAAGTTAGTGAAAGTGTTGTTGGTAGTGGCTGGAAATGTTTAAAATTACGAATGCGATTATTTCTTTGGATGGAATAGGCAGTGGAGTATAAGGAAGGGTGAATAGAAAATGGTAGGAATGTGATTTTAAATGTTCACTGTCAGAAGAGATACTTGTAGCGCTGGCTGGTTAAGAAAGGTGATTGTGGGAAAATGAGGGAATAAGGGGTAGGGTTGAGGATATGGATTTGAAGATGAATCGATGAGGATGGTTGTAGGAAGCTAAGCCGGTGAATGTAGCCCGTAGAAAGCGTGTATGCATGTGAAGCGAAGGTAAGTTGACTAACGAGATGTAGTGGTGGATCAGAATAAATATTGTAGTTTGGTAGACGGGGCACAAGAAGTGTCGTTAGTGAGTAAGTACAGTAGTTAGTGAATTGGAAAGGTGCGATTGGGATATAAAGAAAATCAGCGAGTGTAAAGGATACATGGTTTGGGACAAGGGAGTGTGTTAGTATGGGAGGAGGTACAATTAAAAATTCAGTTAGGAGGATTTGAAATAATACATAATTTTGTAGTCATGGATGAGAATAATATCAACATGTTTTTTATTAGGAATTGATTTTATGAGAATGCATGATTTAAGTGTGGATGTCGGGAGGGAATTTTAGGAAAGGGCGGCAGGAAATAACGAAGGTTAAAGGAGGATGTGTCTAAAACTAGTTTTGTAGGTATGGTAGATATTGCAAGGAGTGAAAATGATTTGTTGAGTGAAGAGGAAATTAAGCAGATGCAAAATCAGTGCATGAGAATAAGTATGTTAAGAGAGTGTGTGTTAGAGGGTGTAAGAGTAGGAAATTGGCCGTCTGAGTTAGAAGTCTATAAGCGAAGTGCTAAGAGATTTGTTGTATGTAAAGGTATAGTTTATTTTTTGCATCAGGAAGGAATGTGGGATGGGGAAGTGTATGTGCCAGTTTTTTCGGAAGATGCAGCCGTGGGTATGTGTTTATTAGTGCATGATAGGTTTGGGCATCTGGGGAAAAATAAATTATGGGAATGTATGAGAGAGATTGTATGTGCCTGGATTGAATAAAATTTGTGCGTATGTAAAGTTACGTGTATGGACTGTCAGAAGGGTAAGTATCAAAGTGTGCATGTGAATCCACCTGTGTTGCGATTGCAGATGAAAGAGTTATTTGAGATGGTTGTGATTGATTGTGTGTCGTTGCCTGACTGCTAGAGGACATGTGGGAATGGTTGTAATGGTAGATCATTTGAGTAAGTTTGCATATGCAGTAGCGATTCGGAACAAAAAGAGTGAGACTGTGATATTGCCAATGTGTGTGTGCAAGCCGACGCAAATGTTGAGTGACAATGGGCCTGAACTTGTTGGATGGGAGTTTGAGCAAATGTTGCGTGATTGGGGCATAGAGCATGTGTACTCTACGCCGTATATGCCCAGTGCGAATGGATTGGCGGAACGAACGGTGAGAACGTTGACGGAGATATTACGTATGAGTGAATGTGATAATGATCGGGATGTAAACGTTGGGCGAGCGTTGTGGGTATACAACGCCACCGTGCATAAGGGTATTGGTATGTCTCCGTGTAAATATGTGTTAAATTTTGAAAAGATAGTGAGACCGAGATTGGGTATAACTGAGAATGATAGGGAGGTATGGAAGAAGGTGCATGAAAGGTTTGAAAGTTACAAGGTGAGCGAGAAAGTGTTGAAAGAAGTAACCAGAAAAGGGCGGTTGAATGTAAATAAAGTGCGTGCAAAATTTGAGGGTCCGTATGAAGTGTTGGAAGTTGGTCCCAGTGGGCTTATAATGTAGGGGAAGTATGTGTAGATGGTAGTGTGAGAGAAATACGAGCGCATCATAACCAATTGCGTAGATGGAAGGATGTACCGGAATATGTGAGAGAGAATGGGGTGTATAAATGGTTGAAATCGAATGTGGGTGAACCAAGTATGCATGAGAGCTTGTGTATGGAGGATCAGCAACTTGTTTTGACAGAGTATGGTAGCAAACGTAAGAAAGGGAAGAAACGTAAGTGAACGGAATGATCGTAAGTTGTGTGATAGGGGTGTGAGTGCCAAAGTGAAAATGAGTGATAAAGCGTGTAATACGGATGAATGGGATGGTATGAATAGAACGTATAGCATATGCGGATTTGATATAACTGAGTTGACTGAACGTGTAGGGGTGAGTGAACGGTTGGAGGTGAGCGAAAGTGTAAGAGTAAGAAGAGCGTAGCAGTAATATACGAGTGATTGAAAGCATGAATGAATCGTTGCAAGAATTGGAAAGGTCAATGAGTGAATGGGATGGGTTAGTTGAAGAACTGGGGGAGGTATTTGGGAACGAGTTAGAGGGTATAGATGAGATTGTGGATGAAATTGAGTGTGGTAATAGTGAAGAAGATAGCGTGAATCTGAGAGAGAATGGAGGAGAAAATGTAAATCTGAATGTTGCTGGAAGAGAGAGCGAGTCTGAGAGAATGACTGCGTGCCCAGGGTAACGCGTTTCTAGAGGACCTGCTAGTGAGCATCCGTGGGTGTTGTGTGAAGGCAATTTGAATGTAGTGTGAAAAGTACTGGTTGGGAAATGCTAAAAGGGGGAGAACTATAGAGGATGAATGGATTTTTATTTAGCATTTCCCAACGTTTTGTGAGAGAGAGAGAGAGAGAGAGAGAGAGAGAGAGAGAGAGAGAGAGAGAGAGAGAGAGAGAGAGCGAGAGAGTAATTGTCGTTAGTGAGTGTTTCGGTTGTTGGAAGAGGGATAAGGGTCGTTAGTTGGAGTCTGTTTACGGCGCTGTCTGTCTGTGAGAATGTGAAGGAGGGTTTGTTTTGTTGTTGAGAGTCTTTAGTCAGAGCTAGTGCCGGTCAGTGTTTTTCATGTTGGACAGTTTTTGTATGCTTTTCCGGGAGTTGTTGGTTTTTCTTGTTGGTGTGCTGTTTTATTGTGTGTGTGTTCTGTTTCCTTTTTTTTGTATTTCTTTGTTTTGTTTGTGGTTGTTTGATTGTGGTTGTTCACGGCGGCCTTAATCCATCTCCCAGCAACCGAGGATAAGGGTGAGTGTTGTGTGTTGTTTTTTTTGTGTTTTGAATTCCGCCACACTGGTATTCCCCACCTACCAGACAGTAGTTACTGCCTAACCACCTTGTTCAAGAGTTTAACGGCCGTGTCCAGCTTTGCCGGAAGTAATTCCTAATGTAAAGGACCTCTGGTTTGGAAACAGTGTTAGAAAAATACAATTTACTTTCAAAAATGATATTTTAATGATAAAATAAGGTTTGTTCATACTTACCTGGCAGATATATATATAGCTGTATTCTCCGAAGGTCCGACAGAATTTCAAATTTCATGCCTTCACAAAGCAGTGGCCGGTCAGGTGGTTAGTACTATTCCCGCCGGGGGGTAAAATCAGAACCATTCCCATTTTCCATTCAGATTTTCATAGTGCCAGTTGTCTCCTGAGGGGAGGAGGGTGGGCACTACAGATAATATATCTGCCAGGTATATGAACAAACCTTATTTTATCATTAAAATATCATTTTGTTCATGAAACTTACCTGTCAGATATATATATAGCTGAATCAGCACCATTAATGGTGGGCAGAGACAGCATAGGATTGAGAAAACAAAACAATGTAGATGATTACACATCTTGGTTCCTTACCTTTAGCATAGCTGACTTCGTGATTACTGTCACCCCTGTTGTCTGCGTCTGCTTTACTGGAGTTTCCAACGAGGTAGAGACCTATAAGGTTGGAGAGTTCCAGACGATCTGTCAACGGGGGACGTGACCACTATGTGCCCAGATCGTAGCCCTCAAGAAGGAAGCAAAGAGACAAAAATAACCACCTGACCTACCAAACATCGTGACTAGTAAAAAACTAAGGAAAGGGAGACTGCCCCACAGTCTACCCACAAACCATAAAAAAACACAACCAAAAAATTTTAAAAACTATTCCTAACCATACATTAAAGGATAGGATGGGTACTGCCTCCTTCTCCCAAGATCGCATCAGCCGAAACGTAAGGTCCCAATGAACAGCAAGACTCATACACTGTTCTTACGTCCTTTAGGTAATGAGAGGCGAACACAGAATGACTTCTCCAAAAAGTGGCATTCATAATCTCGTTCAGAGCCATGTTCTTTTGAAAGGCTACTGACGTTGCCACAGCCCGAACCTCATGCGCTTTAACTTTCAAAAGTTCGAAGTCACTCTCCTGACAACTCTTATGCGCTTCCTGAATGGTGGACCTCAAGAAGAAAGCCAGCGCATTCTTTGACATGGGGACGTCAGGTCTTCTCTCACCGAGCACCATAACCTATCCGCAAGACCTCTCTCGACTCTTTTGTCTTGTTCAAGTAGAATTTTAGAGCCCGAACAGGGCAAAGCAGTCTTTCTGGTTCCTGACCCAGAATACCCGCCAAACCTTTCAATTCAAAGGACTTGGGCCAGGGGTGAGACGGGTTCTCATTCTTGGCAAGAAAAATAAAGTTGGAGAGAACACACCGCATCGTCTCCTTTAAAACCAACAGACTTAGATATTGCATGAATCTCACTGATTCTCTTTTACAGTTCCTTCTCTAAAAATAAAGTCTTCTTTGTTAAGTCCTCAAAGAAGCAGCATGAAGGGGTTCAAAAGGGCTTTGCATCAGGAACTTAAGAACCACGTCCAAGTTCCAAGATGGAACCAAAACTGAGGCACCTTAGTCGTCTCGAACGACCTAATGAGGTCATGGAGGTCCGTATTGTTGGCGATATCTAATCCTCTGTGCCGAAAGACCGCCGACAACATACTCTTATACCCTTAATAGTAGAGACTGCCAGCTTCGAACTTCCCAAGGAAAAGAAGGAAGTCTGCAATCTGGCTCACAGTGGTCGAGGAAGAGGAAATCCCTCTGCGAGTACACCACTGCCTAAAATACAGCCCACTTGTCATTGGTAAACTTGCGATCGAGGATGTTCTCCTGGCTCGCGATCGCTCTTGCCACCTGCTTCAAAAACCTCTCGCTCTCGCCAGCATTTCGATAGTCTGAACGCAGTCAGACCGAGAGCGAGAGGTTTTGATGGTATCGTTCAAGTGGGGCTGTCTGAGAGATCTGGACGAAGAGGTAACACCTTGGAAAGTCTACCAGAAGCGACATTACCTCCGAAACCATTCCTTGTAAGGCCAATCACGGAGCGATCAGAGTCATCCTCGTATCTTACGACGACGCTAACTTCCTGACCACTTCTCCCAGGATCTTGAAGGGAGGGAAAGCGTAAAGGTCCAGACGAGACCAGTCCCAAAGAAGGGCGTCTATTGACACTGCTCCTGGATCCAGGACAGGGGAGCAGTAAAGCGGAAGCCTGTTGTTCTTTGACGTTGCAAACAGGTCTACTAAGGGACGACCCCATAAACCCCACAGTTTTTGGCACACCTCCTGGTTCAGAGTCCACTCTGTCGGGAGCAGTTGATGACGACGACTTAGCAGGTCCGCTCTCACGTTCTGAACGCCTGCTCACGAACCTCGTTTAAGATCGTGAACGTTCCTGGAACTCGCCCACAACAGGATCTCTTTCGCAAGAACGAACAGGGAACGAGAATGAGTGCCTCCTGTTTTTCAGGTAAGATAGAGCAGTGGTATTGTCCGCGTTTACCTGGACTGTGCGAAACGGACACTTGATCTTGGAAGAATCGAAGGGCTAGAAAAATCGCCCCTAATTCCTTCATATTGATATGCCAGGCCACCTGTTCCCCTCTCCAGATGCCTCACACTTCTCTCTTGCCCAGTGTTGCTCCCCACCCCGACATTGACGCGTCGGAGAACAACACTAGGTCGGGGTTCGGAAGGCTGAGAGACACGCCCTCTGAAAGCCTCGAGGGATCCAACCACCACCTGAGATGCTCCTTCACTTCGAGGGAAAGTTTGAGAGACAACTCGAGATTTTCCTTGTCTTCCCAGTTGTCTTGCAGGAAGAACTGAAGAGGCCTGAGATGTAGTCTCCCTAGGAAAAACAAACTTTTCCAGTGAGGAAATGGTCCCCAGCAGACTCATCCACTCCTCACCAAACAGGTTTCTTTCCCTAGGAAGGCCAGGACTTTTCATACAGCACAGCTGTTGACGTTCGGGACGGAAAAGCCAAAGCCACTGAGTCCATCTGAATCCCCAGATACACGATGGACTGCGTTGGGGTCAGGTGTGACTTTTCGAAGTTGACCAGCAGGCCGAGTTCCTTCGTCAGGTTTAAAGTTGCTTGAAGATCCTCCAGACACCTCTCCTCGATGACGCTCAATCAGCCAGTCGCCCAAGTAGAGAGACACACGACGCCTGCCAGATGCAGCCACCTTGCTACATTCCGCATGATGACGGTGAAAATCATGGGAGCTGTGGACAGGCCAAAGCAAAGAGCTCTGAATTGATACACCTTTCCCCTCAAGACGAACCTCAGGAACTTCTCCTTGACTGAGGATGTATCGGTACGTGGAAGTACGCGTCCTGAAGGTCGAGGATACCATCCAATCCCCAGGTCTTAAGGCTCCTAGAACAGACTGGCCGTCTCCATCTTGAAAGTTTCTTTCGCGACAAAGCGGTTCAGGCTGCTGACATCCAGCACAGGTCTCAACTTCCCGACTGTTTCGGGACCAGGAACAGCCTGTTGTAGAAGCCCGGGAATTCAAGGTCTAAGACCTGTTCTATTGCTCTCTGACGAGCATTTGCCTCAGCAGGTCGTATAGGATCTCTTGTTTTCCTGGACCGTTGACGACGGAGAGAGGTCCAAGGGCGAAAGGCTTAAGGGAGGGGAGAAAGGAAAGGGATCTTGTATCCTTTCTCTAAAACCGAAAGGGACCAACTGTCTGCCCCTCTCACTTTCCAGACTTCGGAAAACGCAAGAAGCCTGGCACCCACCGGTATCTGGAGGAGAATCACATCATTTCTTGCCCCTACCTCTAGCAAGGGCTTTACCTCTCGAGAGGTTCTTTCCTCGAGAAGAAGGTTTCGAGGATGCTCCGCACGAAGGGCTTCTTCATCTTGGGAGAATGTTGACGGTTTGACGTCGCCGAGGTCACAGGAACCGCAGGGCGCTGGATGACTGAGCCAACAGGTCCTGTGTGGTCTTCTCTTGTAGGCTTGCAGCGATGTCCTTTACCAACGAAGCCGGGAAAAGATGATTGGAAAGGGGAGCAAACAACAGTTCTCCTTTCTGTGCCAAGGAGACGGACTTCGTAGCGAAACCGCAGAATAGAGACCTCTTCTTGAGCACTCCAGACGCAAAGTGCGAGGCCAATTCGTCAGAACCATCTCGGACCGCCTTGTCCATACAAGACAAGACGCTCAAAAGGTCCGACAAGGAGATCGAGTCCTGACTCCGAGACTTAAGGTCCAAAGCTCCAAGACACCAATCAAGGAAGTTGAAAACTTCTAACGTCTTGAAAAGGCCCTTCAAAAGATGGTCCATCTCCGTAAGAGTCCAGGGAATCTTGGCCAAGTCGACAGATGAGACCTCCTACTCGAATCAACGACTTGAGGCTAAGTCTCCCTTAGATGAGGAAGGAAGACGTGAAGCCTAAGTCTTCTCGATTCATACCACACGCCGCTTTTGTTGAGAGTCTTGAAGGGGGAAGGGCGAAAGAAGACTTTCCTTGAGCCTTGCCAGTCCATCCACAAATGGACTTTCTTGAAGGCCCGCTTAGTGGAGAGCGATTTAGTCATCTTCAGAAATCCCGGAGCTTTCCTAGACTTAGTAGAAGTCAGTTGAGAAGGAGGAGAGAGGTACTGCCGGCAGAAACTTGTCAGGAAACAATTCCTTCAACAGCTTGACGAGGATCTGGTAGTCCGGCGACGAGACTGATCCCCAACTCATCTTCAGACTCCGAGACCCTGAGTCTATCTCCAACATCGGGCGGGAAGAGCAGAGAGAAGTTGGAGAGGAAACACGCCGCAGGGACCTCTGCTTGGAAGAGGAACTGGCGTGCAAAGCAGCTGGAGAACCAGGAACCACACGAGAGCCGACAGCAACGGCAGGTGGAGCGTCTTGAAGGGAGTCAAAAACGTCCATCGGGGCGTCACGTCTGGCAGCATGACGAGCTTCTTGAGCGCCCAGCCGGGCGTCACGTCTGGCAGCATGACGAACGTCATAAGCCTGACGTTCTCATCAACAAAATGGAGAACATGACGTCTAGAACGAGAACCTTCAAGGACGTCCTGGGGTGACGTCAAGACGATCCTCCCAACACCCTCTGGGGACGAGTCTAGGGTTCCTTCCACGACGAGCGGGCGAAGCAGACGAAGGTGACGAACGAGGCAGCAGGAGAAGAGACCGCCTAGATCTCTTCACTGGAAGTCTAACATCCTTCCGACGAGGACGGGACCTGGACTCTCTCTGCAATGAACGAGAGAGTTGCTGCTGCATGGAGGCAATAGGGTCCTCGTTGGTGACGCCTCTCTCTCTGGAGAATCACGGAACCTAGAGGCAGAAGGACGAGGGGCGTCCTAATCCTCTTCTCTTGAGGAGGGAGAGCTCTTGGGCGCTCAAAAACGTCTTCTTGGGATGACGTCCGGTAAGTTCTTTGCTAAGGGAACGCATCCACAAACTCTGGCGAGGAGCGCAGAGTAGGAGAGGAGGAACGAAGCGTCCTCCTCCCTAAAGCTTCTCTTAAGAGGGCGAGAGTCTATCTGACGGTTCCAACCCCTGCGTGGGGAGGACGTGTCAGAAGACGAGAAGCAGTCCTTCAGGACCCGAACACGAGATCGAGCCTGGGCAGCCTGGGAAACGTCTTCAGGACCTGCCGAAGGGGACGCCAGACCGTGGGGTTCCCGTCACCCTCCTTCGGCTTTTGACATGCTCTCCCTGAGTCCTGGGAGTCCAGCAGAGGTCCAGGCCTAGAGGCATGATGGGGCCGGTCTGACGCCCCCTCCACTGCACTGGGGGCACTAGTCACTTCACAACACTTATCTTGGAGAGCTGACACCTTAGATTCTAATGCACGAATCGATTCCATCATAGCGGAAAGCATATTAGTCTCCACTGGCACGATCTCAGGGCAGGAGACAAAACCACAGGGTTAGGATCTAAAGGTACAGGGAGTTAGGGCCGACATCAACACTTCCAAAAAGAGAAGCACTCCTGGAGGAAGACCTCCTCAGTCGATCACGCTCCAACTTCCTCACATATTTATCATACGCTCTCCATTCATTTTCAGACAAAGAAGCACATTCATCACACCTATCATTCAACATGCATATATGCTTCCTACAGTTAGAACAAATAGTGTGAGGGTCAACCGCAGCTTTCGGCAACCTCACCTTACATTCAGACATCACACACGCACGGTAATTAGCAGAGCTTTCCTACCCAGACATAATGATAATCTAAAACAAAACCCAAAGAAAAGTCAAAAATGCGTATGCCGATCTACCGATCCAAAGTCAAAATACCAAAAGACAATGAGATACTCAGTAATTTAGAAAAAGCAAATCCTATGACGGAGGTGCAGACAACAGTTGTTGACAACACCGGCGACAGAGAAAAATCTGAATGGAAAATGGGAATGGTTCTGATACCCGCCTCCCAGCGGCGGGAATGGGTACTAACCACCTGACCGGCCACTGCAGTACGAAATTTGAAATTCTGTCGGACCTTCGGAGAATACAGCTATATATATATCTGACAGGTAAGTTTCATGAACAAATTGTGATTTTATAAAGACTACCTACCTATTACTATGGCCACTGGAGAGAGAAACTTTAGTAAACTCAAGTCTATAAAGACACAAAGTCGTCCATGACTCAAGACAGATTAAATTCTGTGGTAATTTTGTCAATAGAAAATATTGTAAATAAGATAGATATAATAATTGCTATGAAAAGATTTGTTTTTGGTAGGATAATGAATGTTTTTCAGCATTTGCTCATCTGTTCATACTTTTTATTAGGAGAAAATTCGTTACAGCTACAGTTATCATCATCGTGAACTTACAAAATATAGTACGCTTCTCAGTTAGTTCAGATTCTGTACATATTTGAATGCCACGTTTTTGTGCTTGTTTGTAATTGTTTTTAACTTATTAAATTCTTAATTTACTTTCTTTTGTTTGTACCATGAATGCAATATGTTAATTTGTCAGCATTCGTTACCTGTCCCACTGAGACTGATTAGAGCTTTATTTGAAAGTCGTGTGTAAAAGTAAGTCATGCAATTTGTTTCAAGCTATCCAAATACTGCTGAAAAACAATGTACCAGGTATTTCGAAATTAGAGCCCCCTCCACAGAACAAATGGAAAGTTATGAGGTTTTCTGCTATAGCCTATCTCCAAGTACATTATTTTAAGTTTCTATTAAGCTATTTTTCATTTTACATTTCTTGTATTTTCAGACTGAGTGGTGGAGTTAGATACAGCCATGGCTAACAACTCGGAGGAAATCAGATGGATTGACCGAATCCGGCTATAACCTTCAGAGAGGCCAGGATGCTGGGGCATCCTTCATTTCATGTTCCTGGATAGCTAAATACATTAAAAGAGATGAATCCTTTGTTAAAAGAAACTGGAACAAAAATCCATATGACTGTCATTGCGAAGAGTGAGAATCTTGGAAGTCTTGAAGTCCTTTCTCAGGAGTCAAAAGAAAGTCTTTACACAAATTGGCGCTTGAACTAGAAACAAAAATGGGAAAGAAGAGAAGTTATGGTGCTGTATATCGTGAGTTGAAAAATGACATCATTTTGGCTGCAAAGTTGGATGATATCAGGATGACGTGCGCTACTGCCAAATTGTGAAATTTCCTGAATGTTTGGGAATTTTTCTCTGTTTCACAGCCAAACGGTTAATGTGGATCATCAAAGAAAAAGGACAGTCATGGAATGACGAATACTTCAGAGAAACTGTGCTCACTGGTAGAGTATTTCCTTTCCTCAAAGATCCTGAAAATGTGTTATCTGTTGAAGAAGTCACATTTTTGCATGATAAGGCACCACGTTTCAAGGCTCTTCAGACACAGGAGCTGCTTCAAAACAGTGGTATCGATTTCTTCTTGTCAAGTGAATTTCCAGGTAGCTCCCCTGACCTTAATGTGTGTGGAAAACATTGGTAGTATCTTAAAGGATCGTGTTGAAGCGTGCACTGTGAACTATGATGGTATACCAAGCCTCGATGACTTGCAGAAGAGAGTGACTGAAGTGCTCAGGAAAGGAGTTTGAGTCTCAGCTTTTTGTGATTTGCTGAAATCATACCCCTCAAGAATGCAGGCTGTGGTACAGGCAGATGGAGGCCACACAAAATATTAAATACTCAGAGAGAAACTTAAATAAATACCTGTTCTGAATTACTTTTGTTTTTGTCCATATCAATTTTAGTTTATGCTGTAGGACCGATGGTTTGTATGTTGTGTGGGAACAACTCTCACATTGTTACCAACAAACACTGAGTGGAGGATGGTTTAATGAGAGAAAGTCCAAAGGGTGCCGTTGATCTTCTAGATATCTGTACTATGGCCTCTGCAGAATTGTGTAAGCTATGCAGAATTGCGTAAGCTACAGAGGCCGTAGCGCTTTGGCATTAAGTTACACACCAGTAAGTGACATAAATAAATCTACACTCAAACTCATTGTGACAAGTAATGAATGCTGACAAAGTTAAGCGTGCCGTATTCATAGTACAAAAAGAAAAGCAAGTGAATTATTAATAATATAATAAGCTAAAAAGAAATAAAAACACAAAAATGAGGCATTCAAATCTGTACAGAATTGGAACAAACTGATGGTGGGTTTTTCTAGACCCTTGTGGTATCTAGTTTTCATCTACTTGTTAATAAACGACTGTTTTTTAACAAACACTGAACAATAATACCGGGTGTTTCGAAATCAGAGCCTTCCCCCCCACAGCATAAACTAAAATTGATATGGACAAAAACAAAAGTAATTCAGAACAGGTATTTATTTAAGTTTCTCTCTGAGTATTTAATATTTTGTGTGGCCTCCATCTGCCTGTACCACAGCCTGCATTCTTGAGGGGTATGATTTCAGCAAATCGCAAAAAAGCTGAGACTCAAACTCCTTTCCCTTTACTTTAGGAGTTACTTTCAGCGAAGCTGGAACAAGGTAGTTAGGCAGTTAACTACCATCTGGTTGGAGGGAGTCCCACCCGTCTGGATGTAAACATTTCAATTTGCTTTCAGCCATTGAGCGATAATGATGTCTCTCTCTTCACTCTGCCCAGCTTGCCATTTCAGTGTTTTCCCAGTAGGATCTTTCTTCATTGGTTTTGTAGCTTGCCATTTCAGTGTTTTCCCAGTAGGATCTTTCTTCATTGGTTTTGTGAATCTTTGCTTGACTGTGTGTTTGATTTTAAATTAAAATGCAAACCCACGAACCATCTAAGTTCGTGCAGAAGGGCAGTGCCCAACATGTACCTCCTGGCATGGATGGCAATCCATGCACACACTTCCACTCCCCTATTGATGCTGACCCTCATGTCCTCTGCACTAGTTGCAGGGGCATGACTGTAAGCCTGATTCTGTGTGTAGTGAGTGTTGTCCCTGGTCTCAGTGTAGTGGGTGAAGTTTACCAACATGAAGCAGTACAAGAAGAAAGCATCCAAAGCATTGCCTGATGGTTACACACCACTGACTATGCCTCTGGTTGCCGATCCTTCTTCGTTTCTGCCCCCTGCCAAACTTCTCCACATGGCTGTCTCTCCCTTGGGAGCGATCTCACCCTGTCGTCTTTACTTGGTTCATAAGGTGAAGACAGTTGGGGGCGATCAGAATGAGCTCGGTTTGGTGGCCTCCGCTTGCTCCGAGTGGGAAGCTTCTTCCTCAAGGCAAGAGGAGTTCACCTCCCAACTTACTGTTTCTTCTTCAGGGCAGGTGGATGAACTCCGAGAGACTTGGATCTCCATGGGTCTCTCGGGTGTTCCTTTGGTGCAGGGCTTGCTCGCGCACCTGAAATCACCTCGCGTGCCTGAGCTACCTGTGGTAACCCATGCATTTGTTACTGCTGCCACCACTACCATGACGATGGCAGCATTACTCAAGACGACCACCTCCGTTACCATGCATGTTCCAACCCTGATGACCCGGCTGTTGTGGATCATACTGCTCCCCATGCTCCTTCCTTTGGTTACATAGTAACCCCTCCTGCCTGCTGTTCCTGCAGTTCCTGTTGCTCCCAATGCCGCTATCACCTATATGAGGGACTGCTTTGACCAAACGCGATCCTGAATATGTCCGGGAAGAATAAGTCAAAGAAGAGGACTCATAGGTGTCATCATTGTCGTCTTCATCTTCTGCTGCCTCCTCCTCTCCTCCTGATGCTCGCCAGCCAAAGGAGGAGGAGGTTGCGTCTTCCCCCAACAAAGAAATCCTGTCACGGTGATTCTAAGGGGCTGCCTCCCTCCACAGGGGTGGCAGTGGAATCTCTCGTTAACTCTCCTCAGTCTTCAGACTCGGGGGCTGTTTTGCATACCTCACTGAGGTCTCACGATTCAGGAGCCTTGATTGCACGTCTCAAGGCCTGACAGACTCAGAACCAGTTCTGGGGAAGCCTTCTTCAAGACTGGTGCTGTGCCTGCCTCCTCCCGAGTTTCTTTGGACACTCGAGTAGGAGGGGCTCCGCTGAATTCCAGGAGCTTTGGGGCTCAACAGGATCGAGTCACTTGAGTACTCAGGGTTCACCGAAACCTCAGTACCCCCAAACCAGTACTGAGAGCCTCCTCCTGGTCTGGTTTAGGCACAGGATGAGAGAAGGTGTCAAAACATGCAGGTGCTCCTTCACCTCCTACCAGTACTTCTTTGAGTACTTGGCCAGGTTCCCAACTTAGTGCTTTGGACTCATTCACATTTGCACGATTGACTCCGCTCACCTGATGAGAGCCTTCAGGTACGTTCACATGAACCTCTACGCTCTCCTCGGGACAGTGCCTCGCCTCGCGAACGTAGGAGCTCTCCTAGACCTATGCAGCCATCACCACCGTGGGTTGGTGATCATCTACTCTCCTGCTGGTACTTCTGACAGAACAGGAATGAGTGCTTGATCCCCTCACCTGTCCCCTCAGCCTCCTTGGGTTACACTGGAAGGCCTGAGTCTGACAGGAGTTCTCCAAAGGGAACACTTCTTCCCAACAAAGTTCCACCACAAAGGCCTACACTCTGGGTTCAGTTCTCGGACCAACTCAGACATATGCCGTAGTGGTCAGAGATGGATCAAAGGAGTCCGCGAGTTTCTCCTCCTTGCGGGAGAGTGGATCGAGGGCCATCCTCTGGAAGGACTCGAGATCCTCATCCCCAGGATACCCACGAGATACAGAGGACCTTTGGAGATCATTGCTTTGATTCATCAGCACTACAATCTCGAGGAAGGTCCCATGGACACTTCTGTGGATCATCTGTTGCTCCTCAAATCTTTCTGGGGTCCTAAGAAGGAACCCAAAGCTTCGTTGGGGCTGCTGTGGTCTGGGCTTTCCAAAGGAGTACTCGAGCAAGTGGTTTCTCTGGTCTCTGGGCAGGAGAATTCACTTCACTTGAATCATTCAGAAAAACTACTTCCCCCTCCTCTGCCTCATCAGAAGCGTTTTTATACACCTTCAGAGAGGTCTGTGCCAACTAAGCAGGTTGACCCAGGCCTGGTTTGTCTAGACCTGGGTCTTTTGTTGCAGCAGCTTACTGTGGAAGGGTCTCTCTCTCACAGCAAGAAGCACCAAACCTGGAGGCTACTGCCATGGCAGCACTTCAAACAGTCTTTTGGTTGGGTCTGTGGCCCTTCACAGTTTCCATGGTAGCCGCCTCCTTGGGGTCGATCACTCCTGGGAGGATTCCATCTTCAGGAGACTGTGCCAGTCTGGAGGTAGGGCTCTCTCACCTGGCCCAAAAGATGGTTAACCTGTGGGCTAACCTGGTGTTGAAGAGGAGGGATGCCGTCTTGAATAGGATCTCCAGGTTTGTAGGACCTGAGTTGGCTCTGACCCTAAGGAATGGACCATTACTAGGTTATGCCTCTCTTTCCCAGAGATCAGGTAGATGCTGCAGTGGATAGGGAGACGTGCCGAGGATAATGACCGCCTTGTCCACCAAGCAGTGGCAAAGACCTCTAGGTCTTCACACACCACTGAGGCTTGAACTTTGGGTCAAGTTAGCTCTTCCTTGGCCCCTGAGAAGTCCCAGGTTGCAAAGGGTGCCCAAGGAAACACCCAGCCTCCTTCCTCCTCTGCCAAGAAGGGGTCACAGACATTCTCCTTTCAACCCTCTTTCCAGACTGAAAAAGGGGGCAAAGGAAAGAAGAAGAACGGAGGACACTAGGGGCAGCGTTCTCTTCCAACTGCTGCCATTGGTGGGGGGTGCCTGTCGAGCCATTGGGCAACATGGCAGCAATACAGAGCTGAGATCTGGGTAGTGGATGTCCTTTCGAGTGCTATCTACTTCCTTCGAGTCTCAACCACCCCTCACCAACAACCTAGTCCATCTCCTGACTTGTGTACCTGGCTCACAAAGGGTCTTGCCCTCCAGGAGGTGGAGGTCATACTGAAGAAAGGCAATATAGAAGTCATGACAGATTGGTCCCCAGGCTTTTACAGCCATATCTTTCTGGTAGAGAAAGCTTCGAGGGTTGGAGACCGGTCATAGATCTCTCCCCTTGAACTGATTAGTTCACCAGACTCGGTTCATAATGGAAACAACACATTCCATGCTCACATTTATCAAGGAGAACGACTTCATGCTAACAGTGGACTTGAAGGATGTGTATTTTCAAATACCCATCCATCCATCCTCCTGCAAGTACCTACACTTTATCCTCAGGGGAACGGTACTTCAGTTCTGGGTACTCTGCTTCAGGCTCTCGACTGCTCCCCAGGTGTTCACACAAGTGTTCACCCTTGTCTCAGCTTGGGTCCATTTGCACAGGATATGGCTGTTGAGGTATCTCGACAACTGGCTCGTCCTGGCGAGCTCCTGCTCACAGTTGCTTCAGGACAGAGATCGACTCCTCAAATTTTGCCACAACCTGAGGGTCATGGTGAATTTCGAGTAGTCGATCTCATCCCCAAGCAGAGGATAAAGTACCTGGGCATGCTAATAGATGCAGCAGCAGCAGCAAGAGTCTTCCCCCTCAGACTTGCCTACCAGCCAGTTCAGAGAAACAGTGCAGTGTTCCTGTCTTGATGGAAGCAACCAGCTTGGCAGTGGCAAGTCATCCTCAGTCACCTGTCATCCTTGGAGAAACTGGTCCCTCATGGGTTGCTTCACCTTCGTTCTCTCCAGTGGAGAATGAAGGAGTTCTGGTCTCAGACTCGAGATCCCCAGTCCTTTCCCATTCCTCTGTTGGAGGAAGTATGACAGGACCTAGACTGGTGGATGGATGACAGGAATCTTGTTTCTCTGACGCATCGACCGAGGGATGGGGTGCACACCTGGAAGAGTTGCTAGTTTCAGGTGTGTGAGACCGAAATGACATGCTTACTCAGTAGGGCTGTCAAGCAGATACATTCAGGCAAGAGGAACGTAGTGGTGGACAAGCTCAGTTGCCAGGATCAAGTGATAGGGACAGTGGTCCCTTTACACAGACATTACAGAAAGGCTGTTTAAGTTGTGGGGTCTCTCTTCCATCAATCTGTTTGCCATCCGGCACAACAGAAAGCTCCAGGTATTCTGCTCCATTGTACCTGATACATGGGCTGCTGCAGAGGACACTTTCCAACACCCGTGGGACAACCTTGACGCTTACGCCTTCCCTCCGTTTTGTCTGATTCGCAAGGTGATCAGCAGTGTGTTGATCACCCTGAACCTCAGAATGACCCCGGTGGCGCCTAAGTGGCCACATGCCGTTTGTTATCTGGACCTGCTAGCTCTGCTTTCCGAGGCACCAAGAGAGACTCCCCCCAGACATGACCTCTTGTGTTAACCGCACATAGAATGATTCCATCAGGCAGTGCAGTCTCTGTCTCTTCATGGCTGGAGACTACCCAGCATCTCTTGCAAAGCGAGTTGCTTTTCTCATCACACAGCAACTGAGATGTCTGGATATCTCAGACAGTCCTCTGCAGCAGTATACCGGGGAAAATGGGCCGTCTTTTGTGGATGGTGTCATAGACGGGGTCTCTCTCCAGTTGGAGCCACTATTCAGTAGAGACTTCCTTGTCATTCTTCACCAAGTGAAGCTTCTCTCTGTCTCAGCTGTGAAAGGCTAAAGGGCTACCCTGAGCCTAGTCTTACTCCTAAGGGGAGTAGATATCTCCTACTTGCTGGAGAGCCCTCCCAAGGAGATCAGGCCCCCTGATTGGGACATGACTCTCGTTTTGAGGAGCCTGACTCATGCACCGTATGAACCTATATGAGAGTTGTCAGACAGGGATCTGACCATCAAGACTGTTTTCTTGCTTGCCCTGGCATCAGCGAAGAGAATAAGTGAACTTCATGGTTCATGGACTTTCCTTCGATGTTAAACACTCAAGAGGATTGGGACCAGTTATGCTTGAATTCATTCCAGATTTCATAGCAAAGACTAAGAATCCTTTGGTCCCTGATGCCAGATTTGAGTCCTTCATGATCCCTTCCCTAGAGGACTTTGTTTTCCAATGATCCAGACAAGATGCTACTATGTCCTGTTAGAGTGCTGTGATACTATCTTATGAGGACTCAACATCTCCAGCCTGAGTCAGTCCAAGAACATGGTCTCTTTCTGGCTTCACGGGACGATTAAGAGAGTGTACTCTACTGCTGGCAAGGACAACACCAGTACATTCCATGCGAGAGCTCACAAAGTCAGGGGCATTGGTCCATCCCTCACATTCTGGAAAAATGTGTTGGAACCTCAGGTACTGAAGGCAGGAGTGTGGTTGCGCCAGACCAACTTCAAGTCCTTTTACCTTTAGGACATCACTCACAAGTTCTTGGATACATTTTCCTTGGGTCCTATGGTGGCTGCTCAACAATCTGAGTAGCTTACCCAGCTCCTCTAAGAGGACAGGTTGCTTCTCGCCTAAGGTGTTCAGTTATGGAAGGAAGTGTGTATGTGTGAGTGGCTGGCCTCTCCTCCTCTCCCTTCTGCATCCTCCTTCACTCTCTACAGGCAGAGAGAAGGATAATGAGCCGTCACATGCTGGAACTGGCGACTGATGCAGGCGAGTGTCACATCGAGCACCCGTTCTATTTTCTATGTTTAGACTTATAGAACCAACCCAGCCCCTTTCTCTAGCAAGGGGAGGAAGGGGACCCTGACAATAAAACAAACCCAATATTTATATTTGTTTGTTGTCTCTACCTCATGGATTCTTCCCAGCCCTTTTTCAAATGATGCTGCAGTTTTCCCACTCATTTGAAAAGGCTCAGAAGTCTGACAATTGAACATGCAGTTCTTACACTCCATTCAACATGTTAGAGGCATGGCACTCTCCCTTGCTCTGATCGACGAAGAAGAGACCCCAGGTGTGACGAACTCCAGTCAGTTCAGACTCGCTCAGATTCCTCCTCCAAGAAGTAAGTCTTCCTAAAGTAAAGGATTGATGGTTTGTATACTGTGCGGGAATAAATGACACATTTTAAAAAGTAATTTGTATTTTTCCTAACTATACAAACCTGAGGTCCTTTCCAGTTTTATGCCCACCTCATGCCACCCCTCACTCTGTTACCTGGGCCGAAAGGAAAAACTGGAATGTTTATCCCGCCCGCCAAACAGACGGTAGTTAACTGCTTAACCACCTTGTTCGAAAGGTAATCGGCCGTTCCAGCTTCACTGAAAGTAATTCCTAAAGTGAAAGGCCTCAGGTTTGTATAGTTAGGAAAAATGCAATACTTAAAAAATCTGGCATATTGCCAGTAATATAGATACAGTCATAATGGTCTCTCTCCCCTAATTACATTACTGACAGGATTTAAAAACCTTGACGCCATGATTGGACTGTTTTCTTTAGCTTATATATTGTATCAGACTCTTCATGCTACATTTTCAGTTGTTCCCCTTGTGAAAATTTTAAGAAAAAGATACTTGTACGAGCGCCGAAGTTCAGCTTTCCCAGGCACCAGCAATCCTAGGGCAGCCCTGATAGTTATGTCAGCATCCATCTGCTAATGGAATTATCATATGATGTTGTGAATACTTACATAGTTTAAGAATAGAAAGTTACGTCCCCGTTTGTTAATGTATTTTTTTCTATATGTTTAGATGTAATTTCCACGTGTAATTTGGTTATGCGGTGAACGGTATATAATTATAATGATACATGACAATTTATTAAATAAATGTATTATACAGCGGTTGTATCCATCTCTCATCCAACTTACGCTTACAATTTTTAATGGAATATCCCCTAACATATTGTAGAGACCTTCCAGGATTTCATTGTGTATTCAGTCAACATATAGCAAGTTTGATGAGGTAATTAGTGTTAACGAAATATTTCATTAGGCGCAAAAGATAATGCTATGAAGGAAATTCGTGTACCTTTGTGGAAAGTCAACAGGGTAAATCTTAGGTGTTCCGGCCAATTTTTAGTATAAATGTGTTTATACATTGAAAGAAGATACTAAGTATGTTCTAACGAAGAAGGAAATTAGTGGCGGTAAGTCCTATCGGTCTAGAAAACAACTTGAATATTTGTACCTACAGAAAAAAACAAAGTCCTTCATGTTGTTGTCTCTGTCGTATCACCTATTTTACTGAGCTCCTGTTCGTTCGTTTGTGTGCTGCGCAGTCTCAAATTGTCCATTAGACAATATCCAATCATAAATAAGCACATTTCAATTTTCTCTGAAACAAAAGAAAGCACAGTGTTTTCAGCCAATGACAAATGTTTTGTTACCAATTCTTTCATTTGTTCGGCAAATACACCTATTTTCTCCAATTAAGCGTTACTTGCACTAGCGCAATGAGTGAATTAGCAGGACCCTCTACAAGCTCCGATTTTGTTCCCCAGGAAAGTTTCCCCACAGTGTGTGAAAATTGTTACGTGAATTATAGAGATTTCACAAACTATTATTATGGGCATATGGAAAGGCTCGTAACATTTGCCCAAAATCACGGTTTAATCAAGAGTGAACACATTTGTCTGACATGTAAGGACAAGTGCTGTCTTGACTTGAACAGAAATGCCTTTCGGTGCGAAGTGTGCAGAGAAGGTAGTGCCCTTAAGGGGGGGTCACAGGGGGGGCGAAGCCAGCCCCCGCTAGGCCTAGGTACGGCGCCCTAGGTTAGGTTAGGTGGTTGTTTGGTTAGGTAGTGCCCTGGAAATCACTTTTCTCCTGCTCCCCCCCCACCCAAAAACCCCGGTTCCCACTGGGGTCCCCCAAGACTGTTAGATGGGAAAAAGGGTGTAATTGCTTGATGCCACCAATATTAATGATCAGTTTCAGCATAATCAATAAAAAATACATCGGAAAAATATATATTCTTCTGCAAACAGGAGACGGAGCTCTCCTTTAGATTTACCGTCAACAGGTTAGTTAGGGTACTGAGGGCCAAGGTTCTGGAGAAGGCTAACTACTGGAAAAAGCAATTTATTCAGACACTTTAGCATTGTACTACAGGAATAACCTAGGCTTGCTCTCTAATTATCATAAGCTTTGCTTACATTGATTTCCTACCTTATCCAATTTGCTCCTCATTTTGGTAAATTTTTACAACAGTTCCAACTCCATTTTTCTAAGGTAATTATGTATTTTCATGTGTGTTTTAATGTGTTCTGAGTGGTTATGATAGTAATACATCGGGGAAATGAGTTTTTGAGTTACTAGCCCATACACCCCTACTACATCCAACAAGGTTGGGGACCCTTTGGGAATGCGGGGTTTTGGGTGGGGTAAATCACCATCGACACAAAACTGCATTTGAATTAATGAATAAAATGGGGTAAATCATAGCATACCTAGCAAGCCATAGTCAGGCAACGTAGGCTAGTGTAATGTAGCCTAACATCCCTTAACTGCAAGGGGGTGGCGGAATGGTGCTTCGTGCCTTATCCACATTTATAAAGATTCTTGGCAAGCTCGTATATACTGGCAAGAGCTAATGTTGCATTGCACGCGCTAGCCACAGGGGTTAGTAGATCTAAGCCGGCTGTCTGCGGTGAGCTAGGCTATGACAGTTGACGTTTTTCTATAGAACTTTACCTGCTGAACAAGAATTTAAAGTAATATTTTGTCGCTCGACTGTAATTAAGCTGTAAATTATCTTAGAACTGGTGTGAAAAAACCCCTTTGGAGAATAGTTAACAGTTAGGGAGACCGTTGGGAATTTGGGATTTTTGGTGGGGTAAATAATTTGGGAAAAGGTTTCGGTACCTTATTGTTGTATTTCCTGTTATATATGTCATTTGGAACATGAAAAACAAGTGTAAAAAGAAGGGCGAATAAATGGATAGTAGGAGCCGTTCCAAAGGCACTTTTCATTCATTACTAGTACTACTGATTCTAAGCCTTAACACAGACGCTGTACACCAATCAGCATTCAGCAGTTGCTGGTTTTCTGCAGACTTCGCCAGAAATGCGAGAGCGGCATTTGACGTTTTCTATGTTATTTTACTTGCTGAACAAGAATTTAAAGTTATTACCTCTTGCCAAAACATACGAGCTTGCAGTAATCTTTAAAAATGCAGATAAGGCGCGCAGTGCCGTTCTGCCACGCGACCTATAGAGGCCACCCAAGTTGAAAGTGGAAAAGGTAATTTTGTTTCCCGTTTACGAAAGCTTCGAATAGTGTGCAGTGGAGCTAGACAATGGCAACTGACGTTTTTCTATGTTATTTTACTTGCTTTACAAGAGTTTAAGGTAATATTTTGCCGGTCGGCTGCTGCTAAACTGTCATTTAACCTTGAGCTGTGTGCGACCCACTGGTACAGACGTGCAGTTTTCAAGGGTCAATTACATTTTAGTTACAGCCGACCGACAAAACATTATTTTAAATTCTTGTTCATCAGGTAAAATAGCATAGGAAAACGTCAATTGCCATAGGCTAGAACAGTTCACCGCAGAAAGCCAGCTTAGAATTACCAAAGGGTTACAGGAGGTAAATCATGTTACTATATTATTTTAAAAACAATTATAAATTTACCTTAATTGGATGGACACAAACGTTTTGATGGGTTATATCCAGAAGATGGTTGTGGCTCATCTACAGTGTCATCGTCGTCGTCATCAGAAAATGATTCCCTAGGTGGTGATGGTGGCCGAGTGTCACTTAAAGGTGGACATAATTTAGCAGCTTCAAGTAAAATTTGGTGTAAAACTGAATCTTGGTAGTGCTTAATAAATAAATACCTAGCAAGATATTGTTTCAAATACCCTTTTTTAATACCAGGCCTTCTAATCCACTCCTTAATATCTCGCCACAATCGTTCAATATTTTGTGTGAATGTGAATGTTAGGATTCTTGAGATCAACAAAATTTTGTGTTTACTTGAAAATGCGTGTATTCACTCTCACTTCTCTGATTTTACTATAACCATGCCACGAAACGCTATAAATAGAGCCTGGTCTAATTTAACGATTAATTAAAGGAATTAAAGCTTCACCTATCCGATTGTCAGCACCAGGATCAATTAATGCCTCAACAAAGAATTTTTTTGATGTCTCAATACGACCAAACAACCAACACTGGGTAAGATGGCGCCCTTTATAGTAGGCCTATTTACTATGAGTAATTAGAGTTTCAGCAATTTCCACTTCAACATCAACACCACCGATGGGCTCCTGATTATTGTAAAAACTGAGTCACCTCACTACCAACAATTCTCCTATCAACACTGGTCTTTGACGAAATATTCAAATACTTAACAATAGGGGATGTTTCCAAAATTCACTCAAAACTGGCAAAGAAAATCAGTAATTTCCATACCAGCAATTTAACTTTAACTAAAAATGTGCATTTCATCACTTACAGTAAAATTACAATATTTTCTCTTTTTGTCTTTTGTCTGAAACAGGCTAACCGGTACAGCGTCAAACGTTTTCATCCTTTCTAAATTTACACGGCTTATTACACTTCAAACACTGTACTGCTGCAGTTAACACTTCGTGTTATCTTAAAAAATCAATGCATCGTGTTTCATTTTCAAAGAAATCGTGAATTAAGCGACAATAATCAAAGTTACAAGACGAAGACAGACTGAACTCGGTCAGACTCTACGACAGACTTGAACCAAATGACACCTATAAGATTTTCACCAGGTCACGTGACTCCTGACATAACACGTAACTACCCACAATGCAATTTTAAGGGGTGACAAAATTCGCATCAGAAGTTCAGAACCACAATGCAGTTCTAAACAAAAACAAACTCGCATCAGAGCACAAACTGTGTCCGTGTTTAAAGTAAACAAAACAAAAAATTTTCGAGGATGGGGATTATATAAACATTCATATCCCGGATATGGTGAATTTCCCCAAAATGTTTTCAGAGACAGAGTTTAATTATTTTTTATGCAAAATGCATCTATATATAGTACTATAATTATTAGAGAATGAGTTGGAACTATTGTAACATGATACCCTCATGTTTTATGTTTTTACAATTTCATTCTGGTTTTGCTATTACCACGGTTACCTGCAGCTCCCAAGTGCCTCCCTTTCTGCACTTTTTCGTAGGTTCTTCCATCACTTTGATCATCCTTTAATGGACACCAACATTTATCCCAAGCTCTTGGATACACCTGCCATGTCTTCTTCACTCTGCTGTGGTACAGTAACAAGCTTAACTAGCCTTTTTGGTATTCTTTGCCTTTGTAATAGGCTACTCACCTGAAAGGGTCTTGGCATTATATAACTGTTTCAAGATCTTTAAATATGCCGTAAAATCTCTTTGCAAGTTACTTTTTCCTGCAGTTATCTCATTTTAAAGACCTCTCTGGCAAAATGTCTTTGTGTCTAGCACTCAAGATTGTAAAAAAAACTGCAAGAGACTTTTTTATTTCTGTACTAATCTTCTCTCTTTAATATGTCATTTTAAAGGTGCCAGGCACTGATTACTGCTGTACTTTACGCGCCTCTTATTGAGTGAGTGTACCTTCTTGTCTTTTCATGAGAAGTCTCGGTACTCTTTTCCTTTTCTTTCTTTCTTTCTTTTGAGGAGAGGCTTGCTAGGAACAGGTATTTCCTTTTCTAGTCAAATTTTTGACGCCTTGACGTTATGTTTCTCAAGTCTTGTTCATTCTATGTTTTCTCAGAAATTTACCAAAACTACTTTGTGCACTTTTCCACTAGATCTGAATACTTTTAAGTATTTTAAGAAGGACTATTATCTTCTTTATAATACCACAAGCGCGCCTGGGTACCCCTAGAAGAAAATATTACGATATATTTAAACAGAAAAATATAATTTCAGTTCCCTTGTACAGGAAAAATGGATCTTTCCTAGTTAGTTACCCCCACGGGTTTTAACCTTGTATGCATCCACCTTTGCGGCATGTTTAGTACAAGGCCGTTGGTGATTATCATAAAAACATAAACAAAAGACTGTAAATATCATAAAGATAATGACGCCCAAGAAATATTAGCCCTAGATAACGCCCCTCGTACTTTGTTGGGGGTCACCATTCAGGAAAGATCCGGAAAAATATTACGAGTAAATATTTCATTAAATTCTTCATGACATGGTCATTATTTTGCCCATCTCGTTTCATTCGCCATTTTAAGAAGCACTGGTGTAACAAATATCACCAAGAAATGGACGATGAATTATCACTACAGTGAGGTTAAATAAAAAAATGTGTAAAATTATAGAGTAATATGCTGACTTTACTAATACAGTGTTCGGTCTTGAAAAGCAGGCCATGAACCCAGAGTAAAATAACTTCCATTAACCCGGACTTGAAACCTGAATGAATGTATAAACACTAGATCTCTGTACCAGTTTGGAAAGCCTTCACTGGAAGGGAGACAAAAGACATGGTCAGATCCATTTTGAGTCTTGGAAGAATGTTTTGCGGATCTGAATGGGGTGTGAGTCTTTTGCTGACACTGTTCGATATATAACGAGAGTGAGGAGGAATAATTGGTTGATGCAATGTTGGCGAAAGTTGATTAAATAAAACTGAAAAGTATATCGGGTAGTTGCAATAACAGAATTAGCTGAGTTTTAGGCGATTTCGAAAATAGTTAAGAACAAAAAATATTCAGAGATTGGAGTGAGTGTAGAAACGGGAGTCGCCCTGTCTATTTAGTTAACGTGTTTTTCTGTTCAAAATATGGGATGTCGAAAATTCTTCATAGATGTCAGTTTGCTTCGTTTCGAATGAAAAACAAATGGAACAAATGGTTCTTTTATTATTATGTAGCAGTTAAACATTTCCGCCCCCGTGAAGATTGCAATAGTGTAGTGGTATTAAGCCTGTGAGGACAAGAAAGGTCGACCGGGTATTAACTTATTTATTACCTGGACACACAGGTAGACACAGAAGAGTGCGGACGGAAACGTGGTGCCCGACCTCCGTCTGCCGTGACATGCACTCTGAGCAATTTGTGTTTGTTTAAATGGCAATTGTGAGAGAAATAATAAACATACAATGATGAAATACATATCGGCAGAAAGGCCAGGCAATTTTACATATGAATATTTACATGAGAATCTTGACACATTAAAAAATGTTGTAAAGTCCCTGCTCAACGCATTCTCTGTGGAGAACATCCCGTTTTCTGCGGTGCCTTTCCACGACCTAAGGTCGAGCAGAATATTTATTTATCATCACAATTATAAACTATGTATATGTTGTCTTTCCAAGCAATTATTTATTATGTACAAGTAACAAGTTATTTATTTCATATGTCAGACATTGTTTATCACTATGTTCTCTGCATGAATCTGTCCTGTTTTTTAAGGAACTAGTTTGACCTCAGGTCACTTGTAAATCTTTGTACCAGTGGTCTCTGTGCACTACGCAGACATCCGCATCCCGCTTTATAAGCAGCTATTTTTTATCAATAAATCAGCAGTACTTGTCTCCTGCTCATTATTTCGCAACTCTCTCACAGTGGAGACCCCCGGAGTGGTTCTCGGAAGCCATTAACGGACCCAAACGGCGACTGAGTCTTGGCCCAATGAACTTTAATCTACATCCCCAATGGACTAACTACGGCGCTCTAACAAAGCGTTCGGGCGTTAACCGACCCTCGTCAGCAGGTCGCCAACGTCATTAGCAGACCCACACGGCACACTCCCCCAACATGTATTGGCATGAGTGTTCCCACACACTCCAAGTGAGAGTGCGAAGAGAGCATGGATGGAGACATTCCCAACCACGTACAAATTACTGCAAACCTCTCAGAGGCAGACACCTCCCTCTCACAACCCTCTCCCGTGAGCACCTCCACACCGGTACCGCCACCCCACGTGATGGCTCCCAACCCACCAAAGACAGTCCTTAACATAAGGCTGCTGCCATTCACCAGGGAGAACCCAGCGTCTTGGTTCTACAGGGTCGAGGGGCAATTCAGAATAGCAGGCCTGACTGACGAGGTGTTAAAGGTGGACATTGCCATGAACACCCTCCCGGAGGAAATTTATAAGATCGCCCCATGGTTGATGATGACGGCGGTCCCCGCCACCTTCCAAGCACTGAAATCTACTCCCGTCGAGACCTGCTCCCTGCTGGTCTCCGAGAGAGCTGCCCACGCCCTCAACCTCGCCCTCAACCCCTGGCAGGAGGGAAACCTCTTAGACGTGTGGCACTCTCTCCTGGACCTCCTCCTCCTCCCTGAGACTGACAGCAGCAGCAGGCGTAAGGAAATCAGTCTGTAGAGGGAGATCTTCCTGCGGCAGCTACTGCCGGAGGTCTGTGGGCAAATCACGGACGCATACACCCTGCCAGTTGAGGACCTAATTAGGTAGGCGCAGCAGCTGACGGACTCCACGAAGGCAGCCCAGTAGGCGACCACACCCACACACTCCACCAACTGCCTCCTGCCAGAGGACCCCACCATTGAGCCCGTCAACTCCATTGAGGAGAAAAGGTCATCCCACCAGCAGAAGAGGGAAGGGCCTGGGCTATGCTACTTCCACCGGAGGTTCGGGAGAGCCGGCCGGAAGTGCGAAGCCCCCTGCCCTTTCTTCCCATCAAAAAATTGGAAGAGGTGGCGGCCAACCCCAAATGCTGCCGTGGCAGCAACATAAATACCCAGGGGCCCCTTACCAGTAGGGTTCTACGTCCATGATGCGATCTCCTGCAAGATGATGTTGGTCGACACTGGAGCCATGCATTCGGTGTTTCCACCTTCAGGAGAGGACCTCAGACACCCACCGGACCCGACTATCTGCCTGATGGTCGCAAACAGGTCCCCATCCTCTCCCACGGCACCAAGCTCCTGTTGATCTCCATCCTTGGCCAGAGGTACAACTGGGAGTTCATCATCGCGGATGTCAGGACTCCACTCCTGGGGGTGGACTTCCTCGCCCACTTCAGTCTGGCAGTTGACGTCAGCCGCAAACGCTTGCTAGACACCCAGTCTTGCCAGTCCCTGCCCTTGTCGCCAGGCCCCACGGAGCCCGCCATCTCTTCCATCGCACCTTACCAGTGTGGTTCCCTCCTGAAGGAGTTCCTGGAGGTCTTCAAACCTGAGCTCCACCAGAGGCCCAGGACTCCTGCCAAACACGGGATATACCACCATATTAAGACGAAGGGCCCCCGACACACTCAAAGTTCCAACGGCTTCCCCCGCAGCGCCTTCAGGAGGCCAAAAAGGCCTTCGCAGAAATGGAAAGGATGGGCATATGCAAAAAGGCTCCCAGCCCGTGGGCTTCCCCTCTTCACATGGTGCAGAAAGCAGATGGCACCTGGAGACCCTGCAGCGACTACAGGCAGCTGAACCTGGCAACAGAACCGGACCACTACCCCTTGCCGAACATGCAGGACCTGACGGCCTCTTTCCACGGGGCTAGGATATTCTACAAAATGGACCTACTAAAATCTTATTTGCAGGTACCAGTAGCTCCGGAGGACATCCCCAACACCGCCATCGTCACGCCCTTCGGGTCCTACGTCTTCGCCTTCTCCACCTTCGGCCTGAGGAACACAGGCACGACCTTCCAGAGGTTGATGGACAGCATCCTGGGGGACCTGGACTTCTGCGTCTGCTACGTCGACAAAATCCTAATCTTTTCCAGGTCCCGGGAGGAACACCTGCAACACATCTGGAAGATCCTGCAGTGCCTACAGGAGAATGGCCTCGTCATCAGGTTTGACAAATGCACCTTCGGCGTCGAGAAGGTGGAGTTCCTGGGCCACGAGATATCCCCAGAGGGTGTCCGCCTGATGTTGTCGAAGGTTAAAGCCTTTGAGAAGTTCCCCACCCCTACCTCCATCAGGGCCGTACAAGAATTCCTCAGGATGGTCAACTACTACAGAAGTTTCATCCCAGGGATCGCTCCACCATGGCCCCCCTGACGGAGGTCCTGAAGGGACGTCCAAAGACCTTAGTGTGGGGACCTGACCAGCAGAAGGCTTTCCTCCTCACCAAAGCAACATCTTTGGCCCACCAGGATCCCAGCGCTCCCCTCCAACTGACGATGATTGCCAGCAACGTCGCCTGCTGGGCAGTGCTGGAACAGATCATCAGAGGGACCCCTCAGCCCATCGCCTTCTTCAGTATGAGGCTAAACTCATAATTCATCAAATTAACAGAGTCACCTGTATCTATAAAAATATTCACACCAACCCCATACACAGACCCTTTTACCACTGGCTTTGCCTCTGAGGGTTCCCCCAGAAATTCTATATCACAAGAAACAACTCCTTTAATTTTATCTGTTTTTGCTGCTCAGTCCACCAGAAATTTTGTCGGCCCCTAGAGGCTCCCGAAAAACTCCCTCGAGGAGTTCCCCTACCTGCCAGACCAGCGCTCTGAGGCGTGCTTCTAGGTTCATTCTGAGTAAGAAGTGAGCAAAACTGCCAACCGTGATATGTAGACTTGCAAGCACTACAATATTTCACCTTACAAAACTTCTTAGTATGGCCTTGCCTATTACAATTCTAACAACGCCCTTGGGATCCTGAACTTGCAGAAATCTTATCATCCTCTGTCTTGGCACATAACCTCGTAACTGTGGAGTCAGAATTACTCTGTGTATGATACTTTGGAATAGCCCCAGAAGATTTCGGCATCCAGTCCAAAAAGGAGCTATCTACAGTAGGGCATTTCGACGTGCTTACGAACTTGAAAGAGCAGTAAATTCTCGTCCAACCCCCTTTCTATTTCCTTATCAAAACTATTTATGATAGCATCAGGGACGTCATTCAGGATCCACACATGTTGCAGTAGTTCCTCAACATTCTCTATTGTAATAGAGCCTCCACTTACCTAAGCAGAATTTCTCAGCTTCTTCGAAAAATCCCTTGCAGCATCAAAACATCTGGCACTAAACATGACCAGCGAATCATGGCCTTTACGGACCTTGAAAAGAGATCTGAGGTCTCGAATTGCATCGCCGGCTCCAGCTGTTCCATATGACGCTCTCAAAAATCCTTTTTGCTTCGTTGAAAGCCTCTACTCCATCTGTAATTTTCTTGGCGACTAAAAAATTCGATACCCCCTCTACAAAAATTTCGAGGGGAAATGGATGAACGCCATCAACCAGCCTGGGAAAAGGCCGAACTCCTGCATTTACAGATGTAAATTTGTGCAACATTGTCACTTTATCCTTATCTTCCTCATCTTCGTTAGTTTCAGCCATATTATCGGAACGGATAACCCTCCAAGTTCCAAGAACTTGACCTGACCTCAACCTCATATAACTCCGCAAAGGTAGAAAGAGAAAAGAAAAAAAATTTAAAAATTCAGCAAACTCCCAACACTAATGCAAATGCAAACCATTAAATAAGATTCTAAATGCCAAATGCGAACAATGAAGTAACCCTAACCGCAGATGCAGACAACTAAAAAAAGTCTAAACACCAAATGCAAACAATGAAGCAGAAATACTTCAGTCCACCCACACAAAGAAAACAGGCTCGCAGAGAGAACGGGATAACAGCATCAAACGCTCTCAATGACGTCAGCAAATCGTCACTATTCCCCTAAGGAATGCTTCACTCACAATCTTGCTGACACAGTCACAAAGCAACAGAACTCTCCCTTAATTAACCCCCATTACAGGTAACTAACAAGAAAAAAAAAACATAATAACCACTTCTCATAAAGATGGCAGCAAAAATACATAAGTAACCTGGAAAAAATTAACACTTCACCCTTTTAATGCACGCGCCTCCACACTCGCAACACACAGGTTCACAACATACTAGCTCGATAACTGTGTGCAGTCGTCTCGACTGCAAAATCTGCTTCAGTCATCAAAGAGACATGTATACCAATCAAAAAGACACACCTGTCTCTTAACAGTCTTGATTTCCTCATGAGATAAGTCTCTTTGGAGCATACCTATACACTATTTTACCCAAGTTACCTGCTAAGCCACCAAATAATCTGTTACCTAGTCGAGAGGAAATTTCATTGCTTACCTGTTACTACAAAGTTAAGACGTCCCATCTATGGGTAGCTTGATAGTGACCTACTCTCTCTCTCTCCCTCTCTCTCTCTCTCTCTCTCTCTCTCTCTCTCTCTCTCTCTCTCTCTCTCAGGTATACAGCGAAACAAGCTTTACCGAGAATAATTTATGTGATAAAATCTAACATAACTAGATTGCAAGAAATAAGAGATGAAATAAAATGGAATACTAAAGTTCCCCAAAAGATCAATCATATTACAGTCTATCATATTTAACTAATTATTGTCTTTACACTGTAACTCACAATGGGTCAAAATAAGTCAAAGTCCAGTACATTCCCAGTGAGTACATCTTTAACCTCTTTCTCAGCGAAACATTGAAGAAGTCAAACAAATCCCTTACTAAACAAAATGCATAAAAATAAAGATATGGGAATTCCTCCTATGTTACTTATAAAGTACTCACAATGCAATAAGTGCTTGACACAAAGACAACATATAAATGGAAAAGCAATCTACGGTTTGGGAAAATAAATGTGGTTCCTACCTCCAAACAGCAATGTTCACAGTCTTAATCGATGGGTCTCGAACCACAGAGTCTTCACTGAAGACTTTTAATAATGTTCAGTGTGGTCTTCGAATGATCATTTTTCTCATAATTAATCCTTTCACACCCTGGGACTCCACCCAAAAGAAATGCACATACACACGCTTACATCGGAACCTGGACATTTCCGGCGAACACCCTCACGAAGTATGTGGCAAGTTCCCACGTCTTGAGAATACCTGCCGTAACAGTTTTAGTTAATTAAGAAATGAGTCAGATAACAGCTAACATCCTTTCAAGGTTTTCAGAAAGTTTTTCTGCCACACTTGTTAATTAAACATCTACTGTGTATCATATAATTTCATAAAATACATGTGACCTATAAGCTTTTCATATATATATATATATATATATATATATATATATATATATATATATATATATATATATATATATATATATATATATATAGAGGTGTTTCAGAAATTAGAGTCCCACCTCCACAGAACAAATGGAAAGTTATGCAGTTTTCTGCTATAGCCTATCTCCAAGTACATTATTTTAAGTTTCTATTAAGCTATTTTTCATTTTACATTTCTTGTATTTTCAGACTGAGTGACGGAGTTAGATATAAGCATGGCTAACGACTCGGAGGAAATCAGATGGACTGACCAAATCCGGGCTATAACCTTCAGAGAGGCCAGGGATGCTGGCGCATCCTTCATTGCACATTCATGGATAGCTAAATACATTAAAAGAGATGACTCCTTTGATAAAAGAAACTGGAACAAAAATCCATATGACTGTCATCGCGAAAAGAGTGAGAATCTTGGAAGGCCTGAACCCTTTCTCAGGAGTTAAAAGACATCATAGCTGAGGCAGTGGGTAGACCAAGAAAGTCTTTACGTAAATTGGTGCTTGAACTAGAAACAAAAATAAGGAAAGAAGAGAAGTTATAGTGCTGTATATCGTGAGTCGAAAAAATCTGGTATCAAGCCATTTCAAGTTATCAGCAAGCCCAACATCACTCAGCAACAGAGAAAAGACCATGCATGGTTTTGTGGTTCATTTCTTAAAGATTGGGATGAAGCTGACTTTCTCAAGTTGCTGCATCAGATGAATTCTTCGTTTACACAGTCAGGAAGCCAAATCATAAAAATGACATCATTTGGGCTGCAAAGTTGGATGATATCAGCGATGACGTGTGCTATTGCCAAGTTGTGAAATTTCCTGAATGTTTGGGAATTTTTCTGTTTCACAGCCAAACGGTTAATGTGGATCATCAAAGAAAAAGGACAGTCATGGAATGGCGAATACTTCAGAGAAACTATGCTTACTGGTGGAATATCTCCTTTCCTCAAAGATCCTGAAAATGTGTTATCTGTTGAAGAAGTCACATTTTTGCATGATAAGGCACCACGTTTCAAGGCTCTTCAGACACAGGAGCTGCTTCGAAACAGTGATATCGATTTCTTCTCGTCAAGTGAATTTCCAGGTAGCTCCCCTGACCTTAATGTGTGTGACAACATTGGCAGTATCTTAAAGGATCGTGTTGAAGCATGCACAGTGAACTATGATGGTATACCAAGCCTCAATGACCTGCGAAGAGAGGTGACCGAAGTGCTCAGGGAAATGGAGTTTGAGTCTCAGCTTTTTTGTAATTTGCTGAAATCATACCCCTCAAGAATGCAGGCTGTGGTACAGGCAGATAGAGGCCACACAAAATATTAAATACTCAGAGAGAAACTTAAATACCTGTTCTGGATTACTTTTGTTTTTGTCCATATCAATATTAGTTTATGCTGTAGAGGGGGAGGCTCTAATTTTGAAACACCCTGAATGTATGTATGTATGTATATATATATATATATATATATATATATATATATATATATATATATATATATATATATATATATATGTGTGTGTGTGTGTGTGTGTGTGTGTGTGTATGTGTGTGTATATATATTGGTGTTTTCACTTGTGTGCAATCATTGTTGGCATCATCACCAGCTGACTGAAGATCAGCTGATAGTCGGTTAAAGGCTGGTGGCGGTCACGGAAACTAGACAAAATGCACCATTGCCTGAATGCACCAGACCGAATGCAACATTAGCTTAGACCTAATGCACCACCAGCCTGGTCTAAATGCACCAACCACTTAGTCTGAATGCACCATTTTGTAAATAATCTGAATGCACCACACTCCATAAAAATGCGCTTGTTGTCTGGTTGATTCTGGTATCATCAAATTTTATCTTTCTTACAATGGTTAAATCTCAAAGTTTTTGGATTTTTAAAAATAGCTGTTAAGTAATTTAAAGAATAGAAAATCTGATTTCTTTGCTAAAGCTTTTATATCATTCATCCTTTTATCATATTTGATATCAATATTTATTTTATTTTATTTCCTCCAGCTAAGTCTATAGGATACGAATTTTTCTGGCAGAAGTTTTAAAGTGTCTTGTTGGTTTTGTAATATTCTATTTTTATTCAGAAACAGCTAGGCTTGTAGTTTAAATTAAGAGCAAGGTAGTAAAGTTTTTAACTTCTCCCTCATAGCATAATGTGTTTGTTGGTTTTGTAATATTCTATTTTTATTCAGACTTTTTAAAATGATTCACTTTATCAAAGAAAATAACCCTGCAAAATGAATATATATAGTTACCTATATAGTTACCCAAAGAACAGGTGTTAAGTAAATTAAGTTGGTGGATTGGGACCATAAGGAATATTGCATTTTAATTGGTTTGTGGGTACTGACTGATTTATTTACCTGGGCAAAGGCATACATAGCAGCGTGCGGACAGAAACGAAGTGCCTGACCTTCGATCGCCATGACCCATACATTGAGTGAGAGTGTAAAGTCACCAAATCGGCGCCAGGATAGTGTTTCGGCGGCGCCATTAATTAAGTCTCCGCTGAGCTTGTTTTCTTTGGTGACTTCCCGTTTTCTTCAAGCTCAATTAGTCACGCCTAAAACGTGCCAGGTCGCGCATTTTAATCATTTTTACTTTATGGTATTTATACGAATGTCACACATTGTGTATCACATGTTTCTTCATTCACAGGCATCAAGACTGTATCTATATTGTAGCTCTGTATGTTTTGTATTGTAATTTGTACTCGTTCACTGCATATTATTGTTTATTGTTTCGACCTCAGGTCACAGTCAATTCCATTGTCTCTCACGGCCCGGCGTCAGTCGGCCGCAATATAAGCTGCCTGGATCTGTAATAAAGTGGCAGTAACTTTTACCTGCTCGTTTCTTTGACACCTTACAGTGGTGACCCCCGGAGTATCCCGGAGCCATTAGCGGACTCACACGGCGACTCAGTCTTGGCTCCAGGATTTCTCCAAAACGCTCTTAGCGGCCTAAACACGGCGCTGTAACCAGCGTTTGAGCGTGCTGACTCGTCGGCGTACCCCACCAGCGTCACTAGCGGAACCACACAGCGCCGCAGTGCGTGCTGACGCGAAAGTACCCCACTCCAGTAAGGGGTCAAAGGAGCGAGCATGGACGCGGATATCCCCTCCTTCATGCAGTTAAACGCGGACCCCGCGGACCCCAAGGTTTACCTACCTCCCATCACAGCCGCGCCCGCCCCGCATCGAGGCCCTCCCGCAACTCCACACCAGCGCCCGAACACCCGACGGCCGGGCAACACAATCACGGGCTGCCCTCACCGTAAAGCTGCCGCCGTTTACGCAGGGGAACCCATCGATGTGGCTGCGCGGGGGTGGAGAGCCACTTCAGAATCGCGGACCTCACGGACGAAATCCTACAGGCCGACACAGTGCTCAACGCCCTTCCGGAGGACGTGTACAGAAAACTCATCTCGCGAGTACCGAAACACACACCCTCACATACAGCACCACAAAAAGTTCCTCCTCAAAGCTTGCTCCCTGCCCATCGCCCGGCGGGCCGCCCCGTGCTATCGACCTTGCCAATAATCCACGCCACGACCTCAATCCAAGAGACGCTTGGGGCATGGTCGTAGATCTCCTGTCAATACCAGTCTTGGGTGGCACAAACAAGCGGCAGGAGATAAGCTTCATACGGGAAATCTACCTTCGCCAACTCCTCCCGGAAGTACGCAACCAGATCGCTCACCCCTACACCATGCCTGTCGAGGACCTCATAGAGGCGGCACAACACCTCACAGACTCCGTCAAGGCTTCACAGCGGCTAAAACCGGCCACACAGCCGGTCAGCTCCGTCCAGCCTGAAGAGGACGTAGAGCAGCCCGTCAACGCCATCGCCAACAGACGTCCACCGAACCACAGCAGACGGAGGTCCCGGGCTTCTGTCGCTACCACAAGTGGTTCGGAAAGGACGCCCAAACTGCCTGCCGCCCTGCTCGTTCAACCGTTCAAAAAACGGGGGGCGGCGGCCAGCCAGCAGACAGGCCGCCATGGCAGCCGAAGAACCCAGGGCCTCAAAAACAGTAGGTTTTTACGTCCGCGACACCGTCTCCGGCAGGATGATGCTGGTCGACACAGGAGCCTTTAAGTCGGTCTTCCCAGCATCCAGAGAGGACCGCAACCAGACACCAGACCCGGCCGCTTTCCTGACGGCCGCCAACGGAACCCCCATCCTCTCCTACGGCACCAGGCTCCTGTCGATCTCCATCCTTGGCCAGAGTTACTCCTGGGACTTCATCGTCGCGGACGTAGGAACCCCACTCCTGGGGGCCGATTTTCTGGCGCACTTCGGCCTGCTAGTCGACGTGGGGCGCAAGCGCCTCCTCGATACCGACTCCTGCCGGTCTCTCCCGTTAACGGCGGGACCCAGACCCACCATCAGCGCCGTCGCCCCCCACCAGTATGCACACCTTCTGTCGGAGTTCCCTGAGGTATTTAAGCCCGAGCTTCGCCAAGTCCCCGGGGCCCCAGCCAAGCACGGCATATACCACCATATAGTGACTAAAGGGCCCCGACACATGCAAAGTTCCATGGCTTCCCCTCAGCGCCTTCAGGAGGCGAAAAAAGCATTCGCGGAGATGGAACAGATGGGCATCTGCAGGAAAGCCTCCAGTCCATGGGCCTCCCCCCTCCACATGGTGCAGAAACCGGACGGCTCCTGGAGACCCTGCGGCGACTACAGGCGGCTCAACATTGCAACGGAGCCCGACCAGTACCCTCTGCCCAATATGCAAGACCTCACGGCCTCCTTTCACGGGGCCAAAATATTCACTAAATTGGACCTTCTTAAATCTTATTTCCAGGTACCTGTTGCGCCAGAGGACATACCAAAGACAGCCATCATCACGCCCTTCGGGTCCTATGTGTTCGCCTTCTCCACCTTCGGGCTGAGGAACGCCGGGCCACCTTCCAGCGGCTCATGGACAGCATCCTGGGGACCTAAAATTCTGCGTCTGCTACGTCGACGACATTCTCATATTTTCCAGGTCTCACAGCGAACACCAGAGGCACATCAAAGCAGTCCTCCAGCGCCTCCAAGAAAACGGCCTCGTCGTCCGTTTTGACAAGTGTACCTTCGGCGTCCAGAAAGCAGAATTCCTGGGTCACGAGGTGTCTCCGACAGGCGTCCGCCCTCTTACATCGAAAGTGGCAGCCGTGAGCCAAGTTCCCGACACCCACCTCCATCAAGGCCGTCCAGGAGTTCCTTGGGATGGTAAACTTCTACAGGCGGTTCATCCCGGGATCGCGCACACCACGGCCCCCCTGATGGAAGTCCTAAAAGGTCAACCGAAGTCCCTGTCTTGGGGACCCAGCCAGCAGCAGGCCTTTTCCCTGACGAAGGCCGCCCTCACCAAGGCAACCGCCTTGGCACACCAGGATCCCAAGGCTCCCCTCCAGCTGACGACAGACGCCAGTAACGTTGCCTGCGGTGCTGTTCTGGAGCAAATCATCAACGGCGCCCCCCAGCCCATCGCCTTCTTCAGCAAGAAGTTCAGTCCCGCAGAGTCCCGCTACAGCACCTTCCGACAGGGAACTCTGCGCGATGTACCGCGCAGTTCGGCACTTCAAGTTCCTCCTGGAGGGGACGCCCTTCACAATCTTCACAGACCACCAGCCACTGGTTCACGCCTTCACGAAGCAGGGGACGCATGGTCTTCCAGACAGCAGCGCCACCTCTCAGCCATAGCCGAATTTACCTGTTCCGTCAGGTACCTCCCGGCAAGAAAAAAAATCCCGTAGCAGACGCCCTCTCCAGAGTCGAGTTGAACGCAGTGCAGCTTGGTGTAGATTACCAGGACCTTGCCAGAGAACAGGCCGCTGACCCAGAAACCCCAGCATACCGCACCGCCATCACTTCCCTCAAGTGGCGGGACGTGACCCTCGCCCCGGAGGCCCCAGCCTGCTCTGTGACATCAGCACAGGCCAGCCCCGCCCTTTGGTTCCAGCCTCACGCCGCCGCCAGGTATTCGACATCATTCACGGCCTCTCACACCCCTCCGGCAGGACCACGGCCAAACTGCTTTCAAAAAAGTTCGTCTGGCACGGGGTGCAAAAGGACGCCACAGCCTGGGCAAAACAGTGCCTGCAGTGCCAGACCAGTAAAGTGGGTCGTCACACACGCAGTCGGGGTAGGCGAGTTCCCACAGCCAGGGCGCCGCTTGGCCACATCCACATCGACGTCGTCGGGCCCCTTCCCCCATCAGGCGGATCCAGATACCTCCTCACGGTGGTAGACCGTTCGACGAGGTGGCCCGAAGCCACACCCATGCAAGAAGCCACCGCCAGCGCGTGCGCTGAGGCCCTGCTCTCCAGTTGGGTTAGCCGCCCGGTGTCCCAGACCACATCACAACCGACAGGGCCCCGCTTTCCTCTCCGAGTTGTGGTCTGCCCTGGCTCAACTGCTGGGAACCACGCACCACACCACCACAGCGTACAACCCAGCGGCCAACGGCCTGGTTGAACGGTTCCACAGGTCCCAAAGTCATCCCTCATGGCCCGCTGCACCGCCGAGGACTGGAAACATCAGCTGCCGTGGGTCCTCCTCGGGTTGAGGACCGCCCCAGAGCCGACGGCACCCCATCCGCAGCTGAACAAACCTATGGGAACCCCTCGTGGTGCCGGGAGAGCTCGTGACGGATGATCGCCACTCCCCATCTCTGCAGAGGCTCCGCGACGTGGCCGGCAAGTTCGCCCCTTGCAGGCGCTCATACATCGACAAAGCAACCACCTTCATGCCGCCACAGCTGTCATCCGCCACCCACGTCTTCGTCAGAGTCGACGCCGTCCGTCCACCACTAACTAAGCCCTACAGGGGACCCTTCCGCGTGCTGGAGCGGAACAGCAAGGCGTTCCAGCTGGCACTCCCAGGCAAGAACGACTGGGTTTCCATAGACCGGCTAAAGCCCGCCTTCCTGTCGGAGAGTCCCGGCAGCGGCGCAGCACCCCTTCCGCCCAAACGCACTCCAGCACGCCCTCACCCCGCAGGCGCGCCGCCCAGGAAGGAACCGCCAAACAGCAGCCTCACAGGCGGGAGGCCCCTCAGTTATCTTCAAGGAGCCGCGGCACCCTTCAGCGTCCCAGCAGATACAGGGATTAATCAGGCGCGTCCCTCGTCTTGGGAGTATTTGTAAAGTCACCAAATCGGCGCCAGGATAGTGTTTCGGCGCGCCATTAATTAAGTCTCCGCTGAGCTTGTTTTCTTTGGTGACTTCCCGTTTTCTTCAAGCTCAATTAGTCACGCCTAAAACGTGCCAGGTCACGCATTTTAATCATTTTTACTTTATGGTATTTATACGAATGTCACACATTGTGTATCACATGTTTCTTCATTCACAGGCATCAAGACTGTATCTATATTGTAGCTCTGTATGTTTTGTATTGTAATTTGTACTCGTTCACTGCATATTATTGTTTATTGTTTCGACCTCAGGTCACAGTCAATTCCATTGTCTCTCACGGCCCGGCGTCAGTCGGCCGCAATATAAGCTGCCTGGATCTGTAATAAAGTGGCAGTAACTTTTACCTGCTCGTTTCTTTGACACCTTACAAGAGCAATTTGTGTTTAAAGGCGCGTTCACACGGTCGAACCGGGTACAACCAGGTTCGACCGTGTGAACGAGGTATTTGGTTGTACAACACGTTTGACGAACGGTTCGATGAAAGTCTGGCTGGGTCTGACTTTTGTGGGCGGAGCTTAACTGGTTGGACAAACCGTTCGACCGTGTGAACGCTCGCCCTACATCAAACAACAGTAGCTACTCAGAGGTCGATGAGATAAGAACAAATTTTAAGATGAATTCAGAGGAAAATAAAACCAAAAGAGATGAAAAGGAGATTTTATTGGATTTTATTCAAACTTATAAAGATAATCCAGCTTTATGGAGAGTAAAATCAAAAGAATACTCAAACAAAATAACTGGGATAACTGAAGAAAGTGTGTTGGCGGCAATTACAGTTGAAAATTTCAGGTCTTGAAGTGCCCTGCCTGTTGCTAAATATCGCAAAGTTGCACTCAGTCTTTCATGAGGCGTAATGGCCTTTCTCATGTTCGTATCTTTATGAACTATAAAAGGAGTAACAAGCCTCAGCAGATATAAATATGCTGCCTCATCCATTCTCATATAGTTACGCCAATCATCTGGCTCTAATTTTAAATCTACTAGCAGGTTTGTGTGAGAAATTTCATCCCTTTTTAAAAGCCATTCCTTTGACCACTTCGATCTTTTTTTCTTTTTCCTAAGTGTCAACGCTAGGCCAATAGCGATGACTGTGTCTTTGTCAAGCGGCATCTTTTCAACTCAACTGCAAGACTTGAACTGATGTTGGTTGGGAAGTTGGTTCGACCGTGTGACGGCTCATCGAACCTGTTGTACAACACGTTGTACAACGTGTTGTACAACCAGGTTCGATCGTGTGAACGCCGCTTAACATTCAATCAAATAATAACAATAATAAGAGACATAATGTACAATCACTCAAAAATGTTTTGCAACATACTTCGACAACAGCTTATAATAGTGACATCTGGCGTTATTTGGCAACTCAGTACCTGCAGTTTCCTTTAAAGAGGGCTTTTTCTGATAATGTTGACTGTTGTCATACTTTACTTGATTAAAGGATGTTACTATAATACTTCAGAGGTCATCGCTGTTCTTATGTTTTAATATTTTCATCTCCAAATGCCATCACCATCGTTATTTTATCTCCTTCACATGTGTGAACTTTGTAGACATAGGCCTACGACTATTATAAGTTGAACCATTAGCCTTATTAACATCAACAAATCCCCACCAATGGCCCGACACCTTGATGTGGTGGTGGGGCTTGTGTGTTGCACAGATGAACTGGGCTATGGTAGTTGGGTAGCACCCTACTCTGGCAGGTCTAACCATGCTACATTGGTCAGTTCTGAGCATCCAGACTAAGCTCGGTCCACTTTCAAGCCTTCTCCATTTTCAATCCCTATCTTCTTCCCCTATCAAGAATGACCATTAGTTGATAACATTGGACCTAAATTGGATTACGGCTCTGACTGCTCCTCTGATTTGATGGAGGGTAAAGAGGACTGACATGCCTCTCCACCCGTAGAATACGAGTACCTGACGTGCCCGAGCGAGGGGAAAGTCTTATGTCAAACATGGCTCCCAGAGCTGGGTCTGATCTCGACGGACTGATGACGCCTCAAGTTCTGGGAGCCATGTGTATAACCAGGTTGTAGCCTCTAGGGGTGGCCACTTAAAGTCGCATAACACATCCCTCCCTTGTTGGGCTCCGTCTTATTAGGGAATATGGTGGGCGGAGGACTACCTGGCAGAAATAACATAGATACTCGTGTCTATGGATAATACATTAACTCCTGTTGACGACCGTAGATCGGACTTGGAACTGGCTCAGGAAAGCTTAAATAAAGAAGTGAATAATTCCAGACCCATACCCATATCTAACATAATAACTATGGAACCATACTCTGTGCCACAAAAGGAAACTGTACCAGTAACAAATTAAAAAACTGAAAATATAAACACAGAATTCGAAATAGACGACCTAAATATAGACCAGATCCTACATTGATACACTTCGATTCATTATTTGGAAATGACAGTTGGCCAAGATACTTGGTTTTAAAACAGAAACCGAACTGACCGCTGCTAAATTTGAAAATATTTTATTAACTCAGTACCCGACCAAAGAAATGACATTTAGATCTATAGCAAGAAAAGAATGGATAGTTGAAGCTACCACAAAAATTCAGTCGGAAACTTATCAAAAGCTTGATAATATGAATGGAATAAAAGACACGGTCCAAAGACATGACAAGTTAAACAGTATTGAGGAAAATCTAATGTTACCACCCAATAATGATAGTGATGGCCTACCAGATGAGACATTACTACTGAACTCATTAAAAATGAGATATCCCAATATTGTAAACGTAAAAGTATATGAAATCCCAAATAAAAGGCATCATGGCAAAAATTGAGAATAGCTCAAATTAAATTTGAAGGCCAGACTCTTCCACCTAATATTAAAATAGAAGGCCAGAGAAGAGAGGTATTACCCCATATACCAAAGCCTCTTCAATGTACAAACTGCTCTAAATATGGTCACACAAAAACAAATGTAGAAACGATCCAGTTTGTGCATTCTGTGGCTCAGAAGATCACGAAACCACTTGGAACTGTGGAGCATCAAAATGTTGTAATTGTGGGCAAGACCACCATGCCAGATCAAAGATATGCCCATTCTACATATATAACACAGAACTAAAATTATTAATAAGCAGGTCTGGCATGTCAATTCCAGAAGGAAAACAAGAATTGAAATCAAGAGGTTTAATGGACCCTGCTAGAAATAAATCATATAGAGATGCTGTAGGAAAAGTATTACCCAAGAAAAATGTTAAAATACATGAAAAAGCAAATGATAAAGAAACGACAAGGTCAACAGACATAGAAATTAACATAAAGTCTCTTAGAGAATCTAGTAACACAGTACTAATAAGCAACCCTTATGAAATACTAATGAAAGATGAAGAATTGCAATCAATAGACTCTGAAGAGGAAGAAAATCATGCTGACGAAACAAGAAGAAAACGAGGTAGAGAAATAATTTCTCCCCAAAAACTCAGGTTAACACCAATGATACCAAGAAGAAAAAAAATGCCCAAACTCAACAGGAAAACATCCACTAATTTAGATAACATTGATGGAAATAAGTCCTTCACCAGTGTTTCCAAGTAAATTTCAAGACAAAATTCAGTCAATCCAAGGAAGGCAAAATGATAATTGTGAGTGTCAACAGTGTAGCCAAGAAGGTATAACACCACAAACTGAACCTCATCATGAACGATGTGGATGCCATAAGTGCTTTGCAATATTGCAAAGAAACAAAACCCTTAAATAAGGAAAAATTGACAAACGTAATAAGGAATTTCTTAACTAGAAAAGATAATACCTCAAGTCAGCTAGAATCACATACCAAAGATTGTATGTGTATTGGACACTTGCTATATTATCGTGAGAGTAAAATAGCAGTATTAGACAATTTCTTAACCAGACAAGAAGAAATTAAATTATCTATTGATTCAGAAGTTTACACAGAAATGTCAAAAAAACAAAAAGAAAATTAAATCTAATTAAGAGAATAGTTACCCATTGTTTAAAAATTATTGAAAAAATTAATAATCAACTATACAAAATCATTTAACTTTCATCCTATTCAATGATACTATTATTCAATGGAACATAAATGGTTTGAAAACAAGATTGCACTTGGGTGAAATACAAAGACTCCTAAAACAACATGAACCAATGTGCATATGTTTACAACATGTTAATGATCCAGTTCCATCAATATGTAATTACTTTCTAGCCTCCTCCGTTTCAGGAGAAGGCAAGTTAGAACAGCAATATATGTTCATAATCGCGTAACGTATGATAAAATTACAGTTAATAGTAATTCATTTCAAATTTCTTCAATTCATAAGTATCTAACAAACAAATCTAGCTTTTTAGTCTGCAATCTTTATAATCAACCTAATGAAAATTATGATATGGCTGATTTATCAAACATTTTATCACAGTTCAATGAACCTATTTTAGTTTTAGGTGATTTTAATGCTCACCACCCTTTATGGGATGCCAGTATCATAGATGCAGATAGAGCAGGTAAAGACATAGAAAATCTAATACTTGATTACAACTATTGTTGTTTAAATGAAAATGAAACCCCAACATACTTTTCGAAAACTCATGGGACCCTGTCATCTGTAGACCTGTCTATTTGTTCCACCTCATTAGTAGACAGATTGGAGTGGAATACTCTAGATGATCTTTATACCAGTGATCACTACCCAATTGTAATCACATGTCTTGAAGATAATCATCAACAATTTATACCAAAATTTAATTTTAAAAAAAGCTGACTGGGAAAATTATAATTTAGTTACCAAAAATGTTTCCCCTTTCCAAAGTAACAATGATCACAACGAAATTAATTCATATTTTACAGATTTTGTAATTAGTTCTGGACACAAATCAATACCACTGACTACTTATAAACCAAAAATAAATCCTGTTCCATGGTGGTCTACAGAACTTTCAGAAATTATCAAACTGAAGCACAAAATAAGTAGACGATTAGACAGACTAAACCAAAGATATAACAAATTATATAAAAGTAACAGATATACATTGAAAGTCTTAGTATTAATAGGATTGGAAATTGATTATATCAAACCTTTATTGAATAAAATATCTGCTCAATTCAGGAAAAAAGTTATTAGTAATAGGAAGTCATCTTGGGATAATTACGTTTCCAATTTCTCAAATGACACTGTTAAACAAATGTGGGATAGATTTCGGAAAATTAATGGCAAATATAGTCGATCACCTAGATCCCCAATATTACATAATGGAGAAAGAATTCATGATTTAAAAGAAATATCAAATATAATAGGTCATACCTAGAATCAATAAGTAATAGCTTGAATTTAGACGAACATTTTCGAAATAGAAAAAGGAATGAAGAAAAAACTATAATTAATTTTGAAACAAGTCAACAACTATACTACAATGTCCCATTTACATTAGAAGAATTTGATGCTGCATTAAAATCTTGTAGTAACTCTGCCCCAGGAAAAGATAATATCTCTTTTGAACTTCTCATACATCTTAACATTAAAGCCAAAGAATACTTATTGAAATTTTATAATCACCTGTGGAAAAAGAAACTACTTCCCAAAGCATGGAAACATGCTATAGTAATTCTATACCCAAACCTGGCAAAGATCCAACATCAGTAAATAATTATAGACCTATATCACTAACTAGTTGTCTTTGTAAACTCATGGAAAAAATGGTAAATAATAGACTCATATGGTATTTAGAGAAAAATAAAGTTCTAGCAGGCACTCACTCTGGAAGTAGGAAAAAATCATTCAACTTTAAACTCACTAACATCACTAGAAGATCAAATCAAAAGAGGATTTGTACAAAAGAAAATCACTGTTGCAGTCTTATTTGACATTCAAAAAGCTTATGATACAACATGGAGACATTTAATTATAAAAACTCTATATGACATAAATCTAAGGGGTGAACTCCCAATTTTCATACGAAATTTCTTAACAGAAAGAACATTTCAAACTAAATTGAAACAGTATTATCGGAAACATTTGAAATAAAAGAAGGTATCCCTCAAGGAAGCGTACTAAGCAGCACATTATTTACACTAGCCATCAATAATATAGTTAAAACACTTCCAAAAGATGTAAACAACAGCTTATATGTTGATGATTTTGCCATTTTTTACACTTCAAGCAACTTGCGCCACATCCAAAGAATCTTAAATATCTCCATAAATAAAATTGAACAATGGGCATTATCTGTTGGATTTAAATTTTCTGATGAAAAAACGCAAGCAATAGCATTTTACAGGGATAAACGTTGGCTCAGAAACGAAGATATAGTCCTTACCATGAATAACACTCCCATCCAATTTTATCCAGAAGTCAAACTCTTAGGCCTATATTTTGACAATCATTTGAGCTGGAAGGACCATGTAAGACATACCAAAGCAAAGGCCTTAAAATCTTTAAATGTATTAAAAAAAAATTAGCTCACACTTCATGGGGTGCTGACAGAGATATTTTATTGAAACTTTATAAGGCTACAGTTCTACCAATATTAGAATATGGCAGTCCAATTTATAGTTCTGCTAGTGAGACTATTCCCAAAATGCTAGATCCAGTACATCACCTTGGGATTCGGTTATCCACCGGAGCATTCAAATCATCACCAGTCAATCCTTGATTGTAGAAAGTGGAGAAATGCCACTATCTTATAAGTTCAAAATAACAACGATGTGCAGAGGTTTAAAAAATATAAATAGTCCAGCAAAAACCAAAGATTTATTTAAAAAACCAGATTGTTTCTGGAATACAAAATTACCCCATCCTTCAAATTAGAGCTAATAGATTATTTATTAACAATGATCTTTATAATATTAGATTTTACAATTTTAACAAAATAATGCCTCCATGGATGATAAGTGCTCCCCAGATATGTAACAAACTATGTACAATACCAATTAATAAATTGAATAACCCACTTTCTATGAAACTGTATGCTCTGAACATATCAAGGTACACAGTAATAATCATTTATATACTGATGGTTCCAAAGATGATATGGACTTGGACTCTGTTTACAGGAAACAATATAAAAAGCCAATGTCTTTACATAACAAAGTATCAGTGTTCACTGCTGAATTACTAGCAATAAAAACAGCATTAACAACTATATATGAAAACCAGTTTAATGAAGTAACCATCTTTAAACGATTCACTAAGTTCAATAAATGCAATAAACTCTTATACTCCAAAAATCAAATTATAAATGAAATTAGACATACATTACATGAAATGAAAATGCAAAAGATATCTGTTACTCTATGTTGGATACCATCTCACATAGGATTAGAAGGCAATGAAAAAGCTGACACCTATGCAAAAGAGGCTAGAACACTGCCAATATCAGCAGAATTATTACCATTAGAAGATTATACTAGATACAGTAAAGCGGTGATTAAGAAGAAATGGCAAAATAACTGGAGGGAAAGCAGTCTTAACAATAAATTAAGAGAAATAAAAGAAACTGTAGACCCATGGCCATCATCCTATCAGAATTGCCGCAGGTTTTCAGTAATGTTGACACGGCTAAGAATTGGTCACACTAAACTGACACATGGTTACCTGATGAGTGGCCCCCATGCCCCTATACCTATGTGCGAAATATGTAATATACAAATAACAGTAAAGCATATTTTAAAGGTATGTCCAAAATATAGAATCCAAAGAGACGTTTTATTTAGAAGATATTCTTTTAAAGATATACTGTCAGAAAATGACAAATTTTCACTTTTTAATATTTTAAAATTCCTTAAATTTAATCATTTATACGATAAAATATAAGATTCATAGAATAATTTATAATATATTCCTAATTAACTTAAAATATAAGATTCATAGAATAATTTATAATATATTCCTAATTAACTTAATTAATTCTTAGATTAACATAAGTCACTAGTTATAATTAAATTCTTAGAGAGTTTAAATAGCTTGTCTAATCCTTCGGACCAGCCCTAGGAGAGTTGATATTAACTCAGTGGTCTGGTTAAACTAACGTTAAAAAAAAAAAAAACATCAACAAATACAACAAATACGACTTTTGTAAAGATTTGCTTGCACATTATTATTAATCAAATTTTCGAATGATTAATCCTATGTATATTGTGAACTAGTGAAACTTAATATAAAATATACTGAACTAGACTAACAGATTTCACGTCTATTTTTGTAATAAATAGAATACATAATATATATATATATATATATATATATATATATATATATATATATATATATATATATATATATATATATATATATATATATATATATATATATATATAATGCCGTTATTATGTGTAATTTCTCATTTCTTTCATTGTTACTTAGGCCTATCATTTTGATGCCTCTTATGAAGTTAACTGAATATATAACGCCTATTTTTGCATTTCTTATTATCTATGTTTCTAAAGAATTAAAATTAGCAAGAAGTTCAACATTAATTTAGTTATTGATAAACACCAACAGTGAAGAAGACTACCATCCTCATCGGTGGAGAATGTCTCCTCCACATTGCAAAAGATGACTCTTACAGAAATCATTGGCCCCTGGATTATATTGTAATGCAAACCCTAACCTCTGTTCTTTGTGTTTCTCTAATAAGAAGTGTTTCATGGCAGGAATATGATGAAATAATATTTTGGTCTCATGTAGCCTGTTACGAATGGTTTGAGCAGCAACTTGAAGGGAGAGCGTAATGTTCTCTTTATAGCAACACCGGTTGTCAGGGGAGTTAGGCGGTATAGAGGGATGAATAAATTTGTTTGTATTTAGCATTTCCCAACGTTTTGTGAGAGAGAGAGAGACCGAGTGAGTGTAATTGTCGTTAGTGAGTGCTTCGGTTGTTGGAAGAGGATGAGGTCGTTAGTTTGTTTACGGTGCTGTCTGTCTGTGCAAATGTCGAGGGAGTTTTTTTCGGTTTTGAGTGAGTCTTGAGCTGAGTTCTGTGCAAGGCGGACATTGATGGTGGATTATTGTATGTTTCGTGAGTCGTGTGTTTTCCGTTGGATGTCATTGTTGTCTGTGCATGTGTCTCTTCCTTTTTGCTGGTTTTGGGGGTTTGAAAGTCTGTTTTTCGGTTTTGTTTGTGTAATTTTGTCTACTGTGTTGGCGACCGTGGACACGTTCATCCATCTCCCAGCAACCGAGGATCAGAGTGAGTATTGTATGTGGTTATATGTTCTGTGTATCTGTGTTGTGTATTGTTTTTGTGTTTTTTAAATTCCGCCACATAATATTTGGCGCCCAACGTGGGGCAGCTGGTGTTGCAGCTGCAATTGAGATTAGTGGCTAGTAGTGTGACTGGAGGAAATGGAAGAGGAACTGGTGAGGTTGAGAGAGGAGCTGCGGCTGGCAAGAGAGGAGAATGGGAGGCTGAGGGGTGAGAATGAGGAGTTGAGGAGTCAGTTGGAGGAGATGGGGAATGCTAAGGAGTGCAAAAGAAGAAATGAAAGATGAATAAAATAATAATAATAATAATAAGATTCCAATATTTACATTGGCTATTAAATAAGAGAAATTACAGGAAGAAGAGAGAATGGAAGAGAGGATGGATAAAAAGTTGGAGGGAATGATGAAGAAGTGTGGAAGAAATGGTGAAAGGTATGTTGAAGGGTGTTTTTGGAGAAGGGGCTGTTGGAGGTAGGTCCTCTGGAACGCGTGAAGGGGCAAGAGAGAAAGAAACGGAGGAAGAAGTGAATGGAAGCGTGAGTGATGAAAGTGATGTGGAAATAGGAAGTAAGAAACGAGAGAATGAGAGGCAGGGTAAGGAAAAGGGGAATGAAAAGCAAGGGAAGGAACAGAGGGAAAGTAAGGATAAGTCAGGGGAAGAAAAAGGGAAGAAGGGAAAAGGAAAGGAAACTGGTAAGAAGGGCAAGGAAGTGGGAAAGGCAGGAAAGAAGGGAGAGGGTGAAGATACTAGTGATAGTGAGGTGGATGGAGGTGAATGGATAAAAGTGGATAAAAAGAGGAAGAAGAAGAGTGTAATGAGTAAGATGAATGTAAGTGCAGAAGTGGACTCTTTGTATTCGGAAGAGGGTATGAAAGGACAGAGTGAAAGTGAGAAAGAAGTGAGAAAGGCTATGTATGTGAGGGAGGTACCCCGGTGTGAAAGGTATAATGAGTATGGAAGTAGAGATGTGCATGATTTCTTTAGGAAGTATGAAAGGTTTTCTCAGGATAAGTATGGGGAAAGTAAGAGAGTGTGGGCACGAGAGTTAGGAGAATATTTGACTGGGTTTTTGCTTGATATGTATAGGGTTATTATGAGTGTGGGGGATGTTGAGTATGACAAGGTGAAAGCTAGGCTAGTTGAGCAAGCGAGGCGTATGAAAGCGAGTGTTAAGTATAAGAGGAAGAATGAATTTGATGAGGCAAGAATGAAAGCTGGGGAAACCTTGTCACTGTATGCTTGTAGGCTGGAGACGTTGGCAAGGAAGAAGTTTGGGGATGATGGGATAGATGAATGTAAGGAGTTAGTATGGAAGTTGTTAGGGACAGTGCCAGATGGAGTTAGAGAATTTGTGAACTTGAAGCGGAAGGAGAAGAAAAGATGGACGAGTGAAAGGTTGACTTGGGGAGAAATTTTGGAAATTGTAGAAGATTATGAGCTTGACAGGGTTATAAAGAGAGCAGAAGTGTAAGTGTAAGGGCTGGGGTAGATGAGAGAGTGCCAGAGTTTGGAAGCTTTAGGGACGCAGTGTTGAGGGGCCCAATGAGAATGGCCGATAGTGTAATAGATAGGAGTGTAAACGCAAGTAATGTGGAGGTGCCAGTGAGGATGAATGGTGGGTTTGTAAGGGAACAACGGGTTGGACGGGTTAGGGATAATAGTGTACAAAGGGGAAGGTCGGTGAGTGGAAGTCAGGCGAAGTGTTTTAGATGTGGAAAGGAAGGACATACAAAGAATGAGTGTAGGTGGGCTTTATGAGCGTGTTTTTCATGTGGGCAATCGGGACATTTGGTGAGTGAGTGTACGAAAGATAGGGGGGTTAAATGCTACAGGTGCGGACAGGTGGGTCATATTGCTAATGGTTGTAGGGGTACCCGAGTGAATGTAATATGTGGCAACTGTGGTAAGAATGGGCATTATGCGAGAATGTGTTCAGAACCGAGAGCGAAATGTGTCGAATGTGGAATGGAAGGGCATGTATCAAGTGTATGTAGACGAAAGAGGGTGACTATGACAGCGAATTCGGGAAACTGAGTGTGAAGGGGGTTCAAATGGGTGGATCCTCCAGGATGCAAGTGGTGCGTGTGATGCATGTACGTGAGGAGTTGTTGCATGAGGATCAGCAATTTGTTTTGATAGAGTATGGTAGGAAACGTAAGAAAGGGAAGAACGTAAGTGAACGGAATGGTCGTAAGTTGTGTGATAGGGGTGTGAGTGCCAAAGTGGAAATGAGTGATAAAGCGTGTAATACGGATGAATGGGATGGTATGAATAGAACGTATAGCATATGCGGGTTTGATATAGCTGAGTTGACTGAATGTGTAGGGGTTAGTGAATGGTTGGAGGTGAGCGAAAGTGTAAGAGTAAGAGAGTGTAGCAGTAATATACGAGTGATTGAAAGCATGAATGAATCGTTGCAAGAGTTGGAAAGGTCAATGAGCGAATGGGATGGGTTAGTTGAAGAATTGGGGGAGGTATTTGGGAACGAGTTAGAGGGTATAGATGAGATTGTGGATGAAATTGAGAGTGGTAATAGTGAAGAAGATAGCGTGAATCTGAGAGAGAATGGAGGAGAAGATGTGAATTTGAATGTTGCTAGAAGAGAGAATGATTCTGAGAGAATGATTGCGTGCCTGCAAACGCGATCTAGAGGACCTGCTAGTGAGCATCCGTGGGTGTTGCGTAAGGCGATTTGAATGCAGTGTGAAAGGTGTTGGTTGGGAAATGCTAAAAGGGGGGAGAATTATAGAGGGATGAATAAATTTGTTTGTATTTAGCATTTCCCAACGTTTTGTGAGAGAGAGAGAGACCGAGTGAGTGTAATTGTCGTTAGTGAGTGCTTCGGTTGTTGGAAGAGGGATGAGGTCGTTAGTTTGTTTACGGTGCTGTCTGTCTGTGCAAATGTCGAGGGAGTTTTTTTCGGTTTTGAGTGAGTCTTGAGCTGAGTTCTGTGCAAGGCGGACATTGATGGTGGATTATTGTATGTTTCGTGAGTCGTGTGTTTTCCGTTGGATGTCATTGTTGTCTGTGCATGTGTCTCTTCCTTTTTGCTGGTTTTGGGGGGGGGGTTGAAAGTCTGTTTTTCGGTTTTGTTTGTGTAATTTTGTCTACTGTGTTGGCGACCGTGGACACGTTCATTCATCTCCCAGCAACCGAGGATCAGAGTGAGTATTGTATGTGGTTATATGTTCTGTGTATCTGTGTTGTATATTGTTTTTGTGTTTTTTAAATTCCGCCACAGCGGAGCTCCTTGATGCCTCCTTCAGTGATCATCCGATGATGATCCTTAATAGTAGTACAACAATGGGGTCGTCCTCCACTTTTTACAATGAATTTATCATATTTCCTCGTTCTCTCTGTTGTTGTATCCCTCTATACATGGTTGTTTTATTTACGCTAAGCTGCCGAGCAATATCTACGATAGAAACATTAGTCTTATGCAAGCTAATGATTGTGGTGCAGCTGAGTCTGTTGCCCATCTTATCGGTGCAAGTGATGAGACAGTTTAGTTTAACTTTCCTGCCCTAATGTGGAGTCACACGATAACATACGACATTATGAAATTTTTTCTTTTTTTGTTTTGACAACAATAATGGTTGAATTCTTTCTTTCTTTATTTATATATAATTTCACTGATGATTATTCAATATTATTTTATTAGTCAATAAACTTTTATCTGAATTCGAAATATAGTTTCTTCTTTGACTCTTTTGCCCAAACATCTAAAGTGAAATTTTTCATAATGTTTCGTCATTTTTCGTAATATGAATTTTTCACTCACCATTCTTTTTTATATTGTTAACCATATGATTAGTAACCAAAATCGAATAAGAAAATTACATTTCCTTGTAAATATCAAAAGAATAAATTACTGTTAGGTGAACGAAAACTTCTGGAACACGTTGCAAAACATTTTTGATTGACTGTACATACAGTGATAAAATATATATTGGCGAAAAGGCCAGGAAATTCTACATACAAGTATATACATGAGATTCTCGTTGCGTTGATAGATGCGATGCATGATCGTGATTAATGGGAAAAGAAGACATCTGACATCTTTAAAAGTACTCCCCCCCCCACAAGACAATTATTATGAAATAATGATTGGAAGACCTGTTGAATGTCAAGCATGGTATCTTTTTGGGTGCAGGAGCCGATCCCGAGTTCTTATACCTGCGGTTGTGGGGCGGCTTCGACTGCTGAGTCATCCAGCGGTTTTGCCAAGCGGATGACATCCCTAGTGCAGCTCTTGGGATGTCCTCGATTACGTTTCGGGTTGCTGATCACTTCATCCGAGGCCTTGTTTTGTGGACGAATTCTGGGACACCTGCCAGTTTCCTCCCGAGTTCTGCTGTCCATTAGGAAGGCTGGCTTTAACCTGTCGACAGATATCCAGTCTTCCTGCCCATGGATGTTGACGAGGTAGACCTTGGATGTTCTACTGACAACTTGGTACGGTCCTCTGTATGGTCTGGTCAAGGGCAGGCAGTGGGTGTCATTCCTCATGAAGACGTGTGTGCAGGTATTCAGGCCTTCTGGGCTGAAGTTATGGGTCCTGTCCGCGAAAGTCTTCTGGCAGGGCACGACCTTGTTTGCAATTTCTCTTAGCCTTGGAAGGGGTGTATACAGGTCGTCTGGCTCCGTGGGGAAGAATTCTTCAGGTACAGCCAGTGTTTCACCGTAGACTTTCTCTGTGGGAGATTCATCGCCGTTTGCCCTTGGTGTGATGTGGAGACCCAGCAGGACCCAGGGCAGCTGCGCCTTCCAGTTTTCGGTAGTGCAACGTGCCATCAGAACTGCTTTCAATGAATGGCGGGTTTTTTCCACCATACCGTTGGCCACAGGGTTGTATGCCGTGATACTGTGGAGTGTTGTCCCCATCAGGCATGCCAGGGAGACCCAGAGTTCCGATAAGAATGCCAGGCCTCTGTCTGTAGTCCGGCACACTGAAACGGCTTATCCAACTTGATAGTAGGTTTCTGTGCAGGTGCTTGCTGATGCTTCTACCATTGGGGTTGTTTCTGGTCATCTTGTGGAATGATCTATGATTGTCAGGAGGTATCTGGCTCACCCTGATTGTGGCAGAGGTCCTACGATGTCTATGTGGATGTGGCCAAAATGCCACCGTGGTTGAGGGAAGTCTCTGAAGCCTGATTCCGTGTGCCAGGTGATCTCACTTGTCTGGCATGGCATGCAGTTCTTTGCCCATTCTTGTATGCCCTTCTTGATCCCTTATCACACAGATTTCTCCGTCATCAGGTGCGTTGTTGTTCATCCTGATGGATGGGACAGCCAGTGGATGATGTTGAACGCCTGCTTTCTTCGTGACATGGGTATCAGGGGGCGTGGCTGGCCTGTGCTGGTGGCCAATTGCATGAGATTTGAGACAGATTAATGAATACAGTGCGGTAGCATAATATATGTGAAATGGTGAGACATTTGGTGTCTTCACAAACAGAAACATACATACAGTTTGATACAGAATATTTGGTGGAACATTATGAGTACATGATTAGAATGCTTGCATGGCAATGCAAGTAGTGGTGATTGTACATATATCAAGACAGCAACGGTTAGGGAGAAACAGACGGAAATATTGTATGGTAGAAGTTGCGTTCCTTGCCAGAGAGAAAATGGGATATTCTTGTTTCTGTCTTGTCCCCTCCGATGGATGACGAACACACGAACACACACGTGTGCTCAAAAGAGACCGCGGTCGGTGCAACGGGTCTCTTACAGGTTCTTCTTGCCGGGGACGTAACTGATGGTGCAGCCGAATTCGGAGATAGCAGCCAGGCGCCGTTGCTGTCTTGCCGACCATGCGTCTCCTGCCCTTGTGAACGCATGTATCAACGGCTTGTGGTCTGTCAGGATGGTGAAAGGGCTGCCATCCAAGAGGTACTTGAAGTGCAGCACGGCTTGGTAGATTTCCAGTATTTCTCTGTTGAATGCACTGTAGCGGGTCTCCAGCGGCTTTATCTTGTGCCTAAAAAAGGCAAGCAAGCGGGGGGTACCATCTACTATCTGCTCCAGCACTGCTCCACAGGCAACATTGCTGGCGTCAGTGGTAAATCTCAGGGGGGCGGTTGGGTCTTGATATGTTAAGGTGGTGGCTTTGGCAAGGGCTGCCTTGGTCTGTTCAAACGCCTTTTTCTGCGGGGCTTCCCAAGTCAGTGCTTTCTGCTTCCCCTCCAGTACTCTGGTTAGGGGATACATGATGCGGGTGATGTCCAGCATGAAACATCGGTAGTAGTTGATCATACTGAGGAACTCCTGCAGGGACTTGATGGTTTTTGGTGCTGGAAACTCCTTCACTGCATTCACCTTGGAGGCCATGGGGCAGACACCTGCCGGAGAAACCTCGTGTCCAGGAAGTCTACCTTCTCCATTCCGAAGGTACATTTGTCGAATCTGACGACCAAAGCGTTCTCCTGAAGGCATTTCAGCACAGCCCAGACGTGACCCAGGTGCTCCTCCGGGGACCTGGAGAAGATCAGGATGTCGTCCACATAGCAGACGCAGAAAGGTAGGTCCCCCAAGATGCTGTCCATAAGGCGTTGGAATGTGGCCCCAGCGTTCCTGAGGCTGAATGTGGAGTAGAAGGTATATGTCCCGAATGGCGTGGTGATGGCTGTCTTCGGAACGTCATTGGGATGTACTGGTACCTGAAAATAGGACTTGAGCAAATCTATTTTTGTGAATACCTTGGCCCCATGCAAGGCACCTGTTAGGTCCTGCATGTTTGGCAGGGGATAGTGGTCCGATGTTTTCATTAGGTTCAGCCGACGATAGTCCCCACAGGGCCTCCAGGAACCGTCTGGTTTCCTCACCATGTGGAGGGGGATGCCCATGGACTCGATGCCCTTCTGCAGATACCCATCCTTTCCATCTCGGCAAACGCTCGTTTAGCATCTTGGAGTTTCTTGGTTGGCAGGTGGCGGAACTTGGCATGTGTTGGCGGGCCTGTGGTGGTGATGTGGTGATGGATGATGTGCTTGGCCTGGGTACCTGGCACCTGACGCAGTTCTGGCTTGAAGACATCTGGGAATTCGTGGAGGAGGGTGTTGTATTTGTTTGATGAGATGGAGCATACAGCGGGCATTCCCAATCCGGTGGAGAGTGGTCAGGAGCGGGAGGTTCTGGTATCCAGCAGGCATTTTCGGCCGACGTTTACTAGCAGTCCGTGATGTGCGAGGAAATCGGCACCCAGTAAAGGAAACTTGACATCCACAATGACGAAGGGCCATTCACATTTATGGCCCAGGATGGATATTCTGCGGGTCCAAGTTCCGTAGCAGCAGATGGGGCTTCCATTTGCGACCACTAGCGTGACTGCGGTGCTGGACATGCAGTCGCAGTCCTCCTTTGATGGCGGAAATACCAACTGCATAGCCCCGGTGTCAACCAGCATCTGTTGTCTTGATATGGCGTCGTGGATGAAGAATCCTACTGGCTGGGGTTCCTTAAGGTTTGCGGCCACTGCAGTTATGGGTGGCCGCCTTTCTAGTTTTTTTGTGAAAGAACAGGGGGCTCTGCCATTTTTGGTATCACTTCCGAACCTCCGATGGAAGTAACACCAGGCTGAATTTGTCCTCGTCTTCCGCTACTGCGGCGTCACCTTCTTCCTGTATATCCCATTCATGTCCCCCACTTCAGCTTCTTCTGCCACCAGGCTGCAGGCTGCAGGTGGTGCGGTGTGTTTGGAGGTCTTGGTGGCCTCGTGGAGTTTATGTGCGACGTTCAGCAATTTGTCCATTGAGAGGGCATCTGCTTTCATGATTTGTGCCCTCACCTCCAGTGGAAGGCATTGCAGGAATATTTCCTGCGCTAAGCTGGTCTCCCTCCTCCGTCCATCTGAGTCGACGCCCGGCAGCATCAGGAGACCTTGTAGTTCGTCCCAGGGGTCCCTGGGTGATGCGTCCCCCAGGGGCTGGGTCATCAGGTCGAGGGTGCGTTGGGCTCTCTCTGGGATGGACATGGAGTATATGTCGATGAGTTTCTCTTGGACTTTGCCTGGCTGTGAGTCCAACCATGGGGTGATTTTGTTGAAGACCTCCTCTGGCAGCATTGTCATGGTGACGTCCGCTTTGGTTTCCTCATCCGTGATTTTTGCTACCTGGAAATGGACGTCTGCCCGCAGGAACCAGGATGCGGTATTTTGCCACGAGAATGGTGGGAGTTTTATTGCCTGGCTTATTGCTGCCTTCGAAGGCAAGAGGGGGATGCAGAGGATCTGTGCGTCCTCAGAATGACTTTCTACCTCAGTGTCTGACATTTTGCCTCACACCAAAACGCGAAATAAGCGCCGTATTTAGTCTGTTAATGGTGTTTGGGGCTAGTCAGAAGTCAAAACTATACGCCGTGTGGTTCCGTTAATGACTTCTGAATATGGTAGACGTGAATCGTAAATGGCAGGGCCAAACTGTGCGAGAATGCTAGAACGTTCCTGAAGGAGGTATGCCATAATTGGTCCATTAGTGACTTGGGTGCTCTCTGAGGAAGGAGCTTTCAGAGGCCTAGACTAATTGTCGCCTTATGGTTCCATTAAAGGCTCTCTGAAGGTAAGCAGCCGTAGTGAGTCCATTAATGGCGAAGCCAAAACCGCTGTGTTTACCGTCGCTCCTCGGGTCACCAGTTGTGAGGCCAAAGAGACAGAACTGGGTACTGACTGATTTATTTGCCTGGGCAAAGGTATACTTAGCAGCGTGCAGACGGAAACGAAGTGCCTGACCTTCGATCACCGTGACCATACGGTGAGTGAGAGCAATTTGTGTTTGTTAACAGTCAATCAAATAACAATAATAAGAGACATAATGTACATACAGTGTAAAATATATATTGGCGAAATGCCAGGAAATTCTACATACAAATATATACATGAGATTCTCGCTGCGTTGATAGATGCGATACATTCAGTCCGCCAAGTAAACGTAATGACATTAGGTAGATATCTGATTGCGTGAAATTCATGTACGGTAGATATCTGAAAGAGTTTCAGATAACCAACTTTCCATTGCCAAACTAAAAATCTGTCTATAAAAACAACCATTCAATTAAAAGTATATCATCCATTTTTTCTTATAGAGAATGTAGCAAATCATCAACGGGAACTTTCTTAAACATTGAAATAATATCAAAACTAATCAACCTGCAATTTGTATCTTTACCTTTCAGCTTTGTTATAAGGTCTTTCGTATATTTAATATGTGCCTCTGATATATTTCTTATAAGCGAATTTAACAGACAGGCCCGCACCCAGAGTTTTTTACAGGGGGCGGGTCATTTTTCCCAAAACTGGACCTTTTCTTCTATATATGTCATTGCATATATAGGATGTACAAAATGAAATACTTGAAAATGTTATTTTGGTTATATTAAGAAGAAAAACTGCGCATATGGTCTATGCCCTTCTACCCGATTAGATGTTATTCAAAGTACTGACTTTGGTTAACAGAATCTTCACAGAAAATATGGACTCCCAGATTTAATTTTTTTGGGGGTGGGGGTCCTTCGACCCTCCCGACCACCCCCTCGGTACAGGCCTGCCAGAGAGCCCAACCATTTTGACAAATGATCAGAGGCTAAGCCCAATGAACTGATAATGGGCCTTATTGGTTGTTTGTTGACCTTTTTATGAATCATTACTGTGCCTTACATATAAGGAAGAGTGACATTTAAGTCCAGAGACTGTCTCGGCTAGTTCATGGTGGGACTTTAACAAAGATTTCGCGGTACTATTATAATGCTTATTAACCTTACCGGTGGGATCTTATAGTTTTTCATAAGTATCATGTGTATGTGTGTGATGAGGAGGTAATGAAATTTGAAACCAAAACGTAAGAATGGAAGTGCCCCCAAAAGGAATGAAGAGCGTCCGTGAAGTGACCGCCAAAAGGCAAAAGCTTTGAACAGACTATCAGCTGATCTTCAGTCAGCTGATGATGTCAACAACATTAACGCTGGGGTGAGACGAACCATTTTAAGCTGTTTCACCCATTTGTCGTCATTGTTTCGTGGCTCAGGTTACTGTAGCATATCCAGAATTATATAGAAGGTCTGTACCACTTATTACAGCAAAGTTCACTGATTGTGCAATAAGGTTTTTCGAGTCATGTTTGACGTGATTTTCAGGACGAGTTATGCATTTCTTGTTAACCTACCCAAGCCCGACTATGTATACTATAGGGCTTTGGAGCCCTTCATGGTCTCTGGCAGATAAGGTCTTGTTCGCGAAGAGAGAGAATGAGTGGCCAACAGAGGTAGTTCTGTACAGTAACTACTTCTGTAGCCTAGTAAAAGTTAAGTATACCTTAAGTTTAACCAGACCACTGAGCTGATTAACAGCTCTCCTAGTGAGGGCTGGCCCCAAGGATTAGACTTATTTTACGTAGCTAAGAACCAGTTGGTTACTTAGCAACGGGACCTACAGCTTATTGCGTAGCCTAGTGACCTGCCAATCTGAAGGTGACCCAGGCCTAAGACATTGGGTCCTACCTGATGGGGCACTGCCCTGCAGGACCTCCTTCGGGAAAACTGCATAGTTGGCCACTTTGTTTCTTTGTATCACGAGTTGCTTGGGAGCAAGTCAAAGACATTTATTTAGAAAGGAATGCATCCTAACCTCACCTTCCCTGGACTTCATCTCTTCAAGGCAGATGTCCCTTGACCAGGCATTGAGCAATGCCCCCCCCCCACAACATTGTGCATAACAGAACAATGTGTGTGTGGGCTAGTCTGTAGTTTTGCCCTTCCCTCAACCTTCTCTAACCTTAATGGTATGATTCTTCCAGGGGATGCCCCACATTATTAGTTGTTCCTACACAATATACAAACCGTCGGTCCTTGACAATAGGAATTACTTTCAGCACGGCTGGAAACGGCCATTTGACTTTAAACAAGGTGATGGAGTACGTAGTTAACCACCAACTAGGGGTGGGAGTGCCGCCCACCTAGTCGGTATACACACTTTGCTTTTGGCCGTTGGAGAGGAAGGAGGTGCGTTGCCATTCGACTATATGTTTTTAGGTATCAGTGATTTGCTGATATATGAATATAACGTGTTATATATGCAAACACAACTCTTTGTTTGTTCCAACATGGTTTACAAACCATCAGTCCTTTACATTAGGAATTACTCACGTGAAGCTGGACATGGCCATTAATCTCTTGAACAAGGTGGTTAAGCTGTAACTACCATCAGGTAGGCGGGGAATACCCGCTTGCCCGGATGTAAACATTCTAGTTTGCTTTCGGCCATCGTGCATTGCAGATGGATTTTCGGATCTCTTTTTCTGACTGTTGTTTAGCTCTTTATTATCCTGGTGGGACCTTTCTGTATTTTTGTGTGTACATTACGTGTTTGATTTTTATTAATACAAACCCATGATTTGTGATAGCCTTGCATAAGCCGTCGTTTCCCTGCGACTGTGTCTTGGGTTTGATGGCCAAGGGCATATTTAGAGGGGTGTATCCGAGTGGTAATGCTCTCTTCCAGTAGCCCTTTATTTAGATACTGAAATCGTTCCCCTGTACGTTCGGAGATTTTAGATTGGGACGTGATATCTTTGCTCCCCTACATTGATGGGGACGTAAAGAGTTCACTCCCCTTTTTGGGCTCCCACCCTCCGTGTACAAGGGCATGACTACTTCCTTTCTACTTGTGATGAATGTTGTTTTTGCTGCCTGTGCTTTTCTCCCCATGTGGCAGTAATCTCCTTCGGTTGATTATCGCTCATGGCCCACCTCTCCTGCTGGTCTTACTGGCAGGACAGGTAGGAGTCTCTTTCTCCTCACCTGTTCTCTTTTCCTGTCAGTTGTTCCGAGAGGCACGAGACGGACAGAGAGAGAGCTCCAATGAATTTATCTTCAGAGTTCGGCTGCCTGGCGTGCTTTGGGTATAGGTCCCCCAATTGTCTCGTAGTACAACCAGGTAGCCTAGGAGGGTTTCTTGGGATCTGTCAAAGTCTCCCTCCAAGGAGAGAGGTACAGGATTTTCATGCTTCGGAAGCAGCGAGGGTCTTCCTCTTCAAGTTGCAATCATTCTCATTTTTTAGAGAACTTCGTGCTGATTCATCAGCATGAGGATCCCCGGGACAGGACCGCAGCTTCCCCAAGAATAATCTTCATCACTCGCAATCCTTGCAGTTCCCAAGGGGCCGAGAGTGTCGGGGGCCCACCGCGGTCCTTGCTTGTGAGAGCCTTGACCTGATGAATTCTTTTCTTCGAAGGTGTTCATGCAGGTCGAGACACCAAGCTTCTCCCCTGCCTTGACAGAGTATGAATTCTTCTTGCCTTGGAGGGTCTTGCCAACTGCAGTTATGTGGGCAATTCTGGTGCTAGGAAGAAGGACTTTGTCCCTATTCGGATCTCCGGTTTCGTAAGTCCCTAGTTGGCTTGACCCTTAGGAACGAACCTTTACTTGCCAGATACCTCAGTAATCAAGGTTCATACCAAGGCACTACCTTGTCCTTCGGACAATGGCCAAGATCTTAGGGTCTTAGTCATTTCGACTCAACCTTGAGTTCAAGTCAGCTCCCAGGCTTCGGAAGAAGATTGCGGAACACATAGCCCTCTTCTTCTCTTCTAGGAAAGTGCGCATAACTGTGTCTCTTTCCACCCTCTTTTCCATAAGGAAGGAGGGAAGAAGCGAAGAGAGAAAGAAGTATTGACCGGGAAGAAGTTCTACTGCAGATGCCTGGATGAAATGATACTTATCAAGTCTCTGGAGCTGGCAGCAACATTGCCAAGACCTGGGAATGGATTCCTTCAGGAGAAGTATCTATTTCCCTTGGGTCTTGGCAATTCTTTTCAGCAAACTTCCATCCCGCTTCCTCCCCAGTGCTCCCGATTCGGGAAATGCCAGCCCGGCTAGAGCTAATCGTCTCGGTATCTTGTCATCTTGCAGACGCTTCCCCATGGTGGAGAATGGAGGTCTGCTTCCATTCCTCTTCAAAGTATGAGGAAAGAGTTAGGCTAATGTTTGATTGAAGGAACATTCAAATATGCTTGTATATTCCCCTTATATTGTGTGGTTACTTCCGGATTCACCAATCGAGGGATAGGCGCACACCTGTAAGACTGTCTTGAAGTTGTGTGACCGAGACGATTAGTACCTTCTCATCAAAATCCTGGACTCAAGGCAGCCTTTTGGCCTTCCGAGAACTTAGGATGACTTTTGTGACACTCAGTGGTTTCGTTGAACAACAAAACCACAGTAGTGGCATTTGTCGACAAACAAGAGGGAATCGTTTTTTCCTCCTGTTTCATCTGTCGACATTTGCAGGTACTCGAGTGTTCTATAGTACACTCAACAGCTTAATTAGCCAGATGCATTCCTGGTGGGGATGTATTGGTAGGCGAGCTTGACCTCGGGTTTGGATGATTGGGACGGAACGTGCTGTTCACTCTTTTCTTCACGAAGATTCACGAAGAGACTGCTCGACTGAGAGATCCCTACCATCTTTCTGTTGTCTCCCCGCACAACGAAGTCGGTAGTTTCTCTCGCTCCTTCGTACCAGACCCAGGGGCCGCTACGGTAAGGCATGCTGTGTTTTTGGGAAAAATCAATATCTACGTTTTTCCCTCCATATTTGTCTGTTTCGCTAGGGGCTCACAAGCATTGCTCACTCTGAGTTACAGACAAATGCTGGAAGACTCCACCTTTCGCCCGACCTGATAGCCCTGCTTCCAAGGCATTGAGAAGTGTTCTGCTTGACCCACCCTCCTGTAGCAGCTAGACAAGAAGCTGTTCTTCAGGCAGTTACCCTGTGTGTTCAGGACTGGGAGACCTTCCAGCTTTCCTTGCAAGCATAGGCTTTCTCGCCAAGCAGCAATGGATATACTGTACAGTAAACCCCCGTATTTTCATATCATTTTCATGACTAAATGCAAATTTTGTGATAAAACTATTAAAATACTTGGGTATAAGCATTTTTGGAGGGTTTTTCTTGTTTTTAAACTATCAAAATAGGCAGTTCCAAGTGTTTTTAGAGGGGTTTTAAGTATTCGCTGATTTTAGCGATTCGCTGAGGGGGTTGCGGTACTCATCCCCGCAAATACAGGGGGTTTACTGTAATTTGTATTTTTCCTAACATACAGACATGAAGGTCTCTTAATGGCCCACCTCAGCCACCCCTGATTCTGTTGCCTGGGCAAAAGGCAAAGTGGAGTGGAGATGAACGAGTGAGCGGGGCTTCCCCCCTACCGTTAGTAGTTAATGACCTTGTTTTTAGTTAAACAGCCATTCCAGCTCATGTTCACAAGCTAAATCCAATTTAAAGACCTTCAGGTTTGTATGTAGGAAAAAACAAATTGTTTTAAAATTTGCTATATTTGTGTAGGAGCAAATAGCAGATTTGGATGTTAGGAAAAATACAAATTACTCTAAGATTTGCTATATTTGACCATGAAAAAGAATGGCAAATGAATTTTATCAATTTTTTTGTCACCATTGGAGGAATGTCTAAAAGGTAAAATGTGATATCTTATAGAGAGGTGAGCATATTAGGACCACTTCTTATGTATTATCTCATAAGATAAGTGATTTCATGAATGTATGTAACCATGTTCAGTGGACAGGCACAGAAAGAAACCAGATATTCATATGAAATGAGGTTAAAAGTTTTGAGTTTTAGTTACTCGCCACAGTATGGTAATTTGAAAGGACATTTCTTATTTATCTAAGTTATGGTAGCAGCTAACTTAGATTTATTGTTTTGCTTTTTATCTGACACTTATGTAGCAGATAAGATAACATTTATTCTTTACAGAGTCTGTATTTGAAGGCCTTGTAGTGAAGGCCCTAATAGAATTAAAAGTAGTTGGTGGTTATTCAACATCAATAGGTATGTGCTTGTGTTTTTTTTGCATAATATACTCATTAATTTTCATTGCTGAGGTATTTGAAGAAAATGAAAGTTGAAATCACACTTACAATTAAACCAACTGATACTGTAGTAACAAGTGATAGTATATTTACTGAATACTAAGTGGTAGTATATTAACTGAATACTCTCTTTATTTTTGTAGCTAAATGTAACAGCTTGATATGGTATGACAAGTTTAATTGATTTCTTTAAATTAGCTTGAAAGAGCTGTTTTGTTGGAATCACTTTGGTTTCTAGTTTTTCAAACATGTGGAAAAATATAGTGCAGTACAGTACTGTAAATATACTCTATAAGAAAAATTCAAGGTTCCAAAGAACACTTATTCTCTAAGCACTTTTTCTCTTACATCTCAACATCATTGGTGTGTCAGTATGAGTGAATTGATTGCTTGTACAATTAGAAAAGATAGGAAATTAAATAGGTTATAGTATTAGAGGTGGTTCATTGGGTTTTGGTTTGCTTTTAAAAATAGCCAGTACAGTATTTATCATGAAAACAAATTTGTTCCAACAAAAATAATTTCTTTACATAGGATTTAGCTTGTAATTGTGAGCTTGAATGGCCATTGAAAGTTACTGACAAGGTAGTAAACTACTGGCATGCAGGTGAAAGCCCCACCCACCTGCCAGTCTGCACCCTGCTTTGCTTACAGCTGACGTTGAGTTCAGATGTCTTTCGGGAGTCTCTGCCTGATTTTTGCTGTTTGATCTTTTGAAGATTAAATTTGAGTATCCCTTTCCCATTTTGGTTTTTGACTGTGTGTGTTGTGATTTTCAAACCCAAGATTTTGCCTGTACCTGTACAGTATAGGGAATTCATTTAGGGCCAATCCAGAGTAGTGAGTTTCTCTTTGTTCCAACACAATATACAAACCCTCGGTCCTTTACATTAGGAATTACTTTCAGGCGTAGGCTGGAAACGGCCATGAAACTCTTGAGCAAGGTGGTTAGGCAGTAACTACCGCCAGGTAGGTGGGGATACCCACCTACCCAGATGTAAACATTCCAGTTTGCTTTCGGCTGTCATGCGTTGCTGACGTGTTTTCGTTCTCTCTGCCCGACTGTCGTTAAGCTCTTATTATCCCATTGGGATCTTTCTGTATTTTTGTTTATATATACGTGTGTTTGATATTTACTAATACAAACCCACGATTTGTGATAACCTTGTATAAGCCGTCGTTCCCTCCCTGTGTCTTGGGTTTGACGTGCAAGGGCGTAACTGGAGTAGCGTAACCAAGTGGTAATGCTTCTCTTCCAGCAGCCCTTTACGTAAATACTGAAGGCGCCCCTGTACTTTCGGAGATATAGTTTGGGATTTTCTCTTCACTCCCCTGGATCGGGACGTAAGAAGAGTTAGTTCCCTTCTTGGGCTTCCGCCTTCCGTGTATAAGGGGCATCACTAATTTCTTCCTACTTATGCTGAGTGTTGCTCGCCACCTGCACTTAGAGAAGTCTTCAGTGGAAATCGGGCCGAGTGGGAGGTTGCGGGCGTCGTCGATAAGTTCCGCTTCCACGGCACCCTTGGTGGCCTCCACTCCGTCCTTTTTTCTCTTCCCGTAGGTTCTTCCTTCTCCCCTTTAGTAGATCTCTCCCCTTCGCCCTCTTCACTCGCTCGTTGGGCGAAGACCAGGGGCGGGGAGCAATCGGGCGACCTCATCTAGAGTACCTCCTCCCGCTGCGTAGGGCAGTTCCCCTTGTAGCGCGAGGAGCCTCCCTCTACTAATCATCTTTGCTTTTCTTTCAGGTTGACAGTGAGCATCGCAGAGACAGCAGTAGTTGGCTGGATATATCAAAGAATATCTCGCCTGAAGCAGTCCTGACATTCATTCAGTGTTGCTTCGGGATCGACCACAATACCTGATTAGATGACATATTTCCACGTCGGGATCTCTCTGACTCTGTTCCCGCCAATGTAGATCGATCGATGTCATTGCTGGTTTTCATGTATGCTGTTGCAATGCCTCCTGCATATCTGTGGTCCATCTGCTCCTGCTGTTCCCTGGGTTATGCTCTTGTCAACTCGACGACAGTCTCTGGGCTGCTCTTCCTGGTCTCCTGCCGCAGCCGCCCCTGATCGCTCCCTGTCGCTGCTGGTGACTTTCAAATGACATTCTGTCCGTTGCAGTAGCTCCTGCCTTCCAGAACCGCCAACGTTCAGGCTCCTGCATCGGATGTCCTGATCGTGCCCACCATTCTTCTCCTAGTGATCGTGCCCGCCACTTCCGTTGTGTCCCCTCAAGTAGTTTCCTTCACGTGGTGAGGGTAAGGGGCCCTGGCTTTTCTTCTTCGTTCTTCACGAAGAATAAGAGCCCGCCTGACGGATCACCTACAAACCTTTCGATTTAAATGGCGTGGATATTTTCACTTTCGTACAAATTTCTTGGACGTGGTAAATAGGAAAAGGTATCATAGCTGGGATTGGGTTTATATCTGAAGCTAAATAGTGAGAACCGTGGCAGGACCATCAACTGCCCGATAATGTTCGGACCTGAGTTTTCAGGCGGAACTATTCTACTGGGACTGGACCACGGATTCCAGGGGGTCTAGTTCTGGGAATAGGACTCTCGCATTCTGTCCGGTTTGCCCATAATGTGATTAGGGTGGGGATGATTGTATTCTAGTAATGCTCTCAGTCCTATCAAGCAGGTTGGCTTACACTTGAGCCACTCTAATCATGTTGTGCCACCCCCTTTGGGGTAGGGTAGGGAGCAGACATTTGGGAGTCAGTTCTCACTTGTGCCATTATAAAATATTTTCAATAGCTATATAATACAATGGAACGTAAATGGTCTGCAGACCAGATTACACCTAGGAGAAATACAACGATTACTAAAAGAATACGAACCTATGATATTATGTTTACAACATGTCAACAAAACAATATCAACAATAGGTAAATATACCTTAGCATCTTCATCTAGAGAGGAAGAAGGAAATTTAGGTACTGCTATATATGTACATAACAAAGTATGTTATGACAAAGTACCTGTAAACTTTAATGATCTGCAAATATCGAGTATCAGAATACTGAATAAAAAAAGATAATTATGTAATTTATAATTTATACAACCAACCCAATAAAAATTATGACTTAGACAAACTTAAAGAATTACCTAATAACACCAAAGAACCTATATTAATAGTAGGTGATTTTAATGCCCATAACCCGATGTGGGACTGTAATTGTACAGACTCAAATAGAGCAGGGAGTAAAATAGAAGAATTCATAGATTCATATGACATTTGCTGCATAAATGACAACGAAATCAACACATATTTTTCTAAAACACATGGAACATTTTCCTCAATCGACTTAACTCTATGTACAACAAAAATAGTAGATAGATTAGATTGGAATACAGTTGATGACCTGCATACAAGTGACCATTTCCCAATATTAATTTCATTTTTACAAAATAACCCCACCAAGCATGTCCTCAATATAACATTTATAAAGCAGATTGGGAGCAATATGAATTCCACACTAGAGATATCCCACCATTTGAATATTCAAAAGACCACAATAAAACTAATAAATTTCTTGTTGATTTCATTACAAATGCAGCTGATAAAGCAATACCAAAATCCAAATCTCATCCAACAAAACACAAAGTCCCATGGTGGTCTGAAAAACTAACAGAATTAATAAAAGTAAAACACCAAATTGGGAGACGATTAGATAATTTGAATAGAAAATTCAGTAAAATAAATAAATCATTACCGATATTAGAAGAAAACTTGCAAAAACTGACTATATTATTATTAGAAATTAATACATTAAAACCTCTATATAACAAAGTATCTGCAAAATTTAAAAGAGAAGTAATTCAAGGAAGAATCATTTCATGGAGAAAATATGTATCAGATCTCTCTAATAATACTCCCATACAAAAATATGGGAAAATTTAGGAAAATAAATGGTACCCATGTTAAACCACCTAGACATGCCATAATAAAAGATGGGAAAAGAATACTTGATCCTAAAGAAATAAGTAATGTAATAGGTGAAAGTTTAGCAAAAATAAGTAGCGACAAAAATTTAGATGAGCATTTCTGAACTAGGAAAAATAATATAGAGTTAATAACAATAAATTTTGAAACCATAGAGGATATTTATTATAATAGAAAGTTTAATATGGATGAGTTAGAATTTGCATTGTTGAACAGCAATAAATCTGCCCCTGGAGGTGACAGTATTTGTTCTGAAATGATCTGCCATTTAGCACCCTTTGGCAAAGGCATACTTATTAGAGTTTTATAACCACTTATGGCTTCAAATTTATTTTCTAATGAATGGCGTAAAGCTATAATTATTCCTATCCCCAAACCAGGAAAAGATCCCAGTAATGTAAACAATTACAGACCAATTTCTTTAACTAGTTGTCTATGCAAATTACTAGAAAAAATGGTAAATGCTCGACTAACATGGCACATTCGAGAAAACAAAATTTTGACTCCCACTCAGTTTGGATCACAATGTAACAGATCGACACTGGATTCTCTATCTAACTTAGAAGATCACATACGAAGAGGATTTGAACGAAAACAAATTACTATAGCCGTGTTTTTTGACATTGAAAAGGCATATGATACTACATGGAGGTATGCAATATTAAAAAAAACGTTATTTTACATAAAAATAACATCCGTGGACATTTATCTATGTTTATCCAAAACTTCTTAACAAATCGCAGTTTTCAGGTGAGAATTGAAAATGGTGTTCCACAGGGAAGCGTCCTTAGTGGCACGCTGTTTACTTTAGCAATCAATGATATCAGTAATAATCTACCTATTGGTATTAAAAGTAACCTGTATATGGATGATTTTAAATATATATTATTCAGCATCTCGAATAAAACATGCAGAACGAATCATTAATAAAAGCATAATAAAAATAGATGAATGGGCTTTATCTGTAGGCTTTAAATTTTCCATAGATAAAACCTAAGCAATCATGTTTTATAAAAATAAAAAGTGGAAAAAGGAGAAGAAATAGACTTGAAAATCAGAAACCATAGTATACCAATTGGCCAAACAGCAAAATTTTTTAGGATTAGTATTTGATACTCACATGAACTGGAAAGCCCACATAACATACATGAAATCAAAATGTAAAAGAGCATTAAACCTAATTAAAAACTATCAAACACTACTTGGGGAGCCGATAGACATACCCTTACTTTATTGTATAAAGCAACAGTGCTGTCTATTGTTGATTATGGATGCGAAATATATGGATCGGCATCAGACATGTGGAACGCTGAAAACGGTAGACCCAGTTCATAATGAGGGCCTTAGAATATGTTCAGAGCTTTTCTCATCATCACCAACATCATCTTTACAAGTTGAATGTGGTGAACTACCTTGCTGTCTCTCCATAGAGAGTTAGTAACAATGAAGAGTGCTCTGAGAATTCAGACAAATGATTCTCCAACCAAAAATTATTTGGATTAAGAGATGTGTTTATAAACAATCATCCACCTTCTATCCCAATTAGAGCTAATGGCCATTGTTTGAGTCGCTAAATATACATATACAATTACCTGTAATAATAAAATCGCCTCCTCCTTGGACAATGAATAAAATGAGAATTTGTACACTGCTTTTTGAAATATTTATCAAAAAATCATTCATATACTCCAGAATACCATAGACAACATGCAGCAGAGCATATTATCCGAAAAGGTCCACATTACGCAATATATACTGACGGATCTAAGTCACAATGTTTGGAGTGGGATATGCCACAAATCCCAAAACAAAACTTATCAGTTCTCTCTCCCAGACAAAGCTTCTGTATTTACAGCTGAGTTATGTGCAATAGTATCGGCCATAAAAATAATAAGAGAAGTCTCATATAATAATTTTGTAATTTATAGCGACTCCAGAAGTGCTATAGAAGCTATTCAAAGCTATAATAAAAAAAAATAATATTGTACAACATATAAAGTTCTCTCTCCATAAATTGTATAATAAGGGAAAAAATATTGAAATATGTTGGATCCCTGCCCATGTAGGAATTAAGGGAAATGAAGAGGCTGATAAAGCAGCTAAAGAAGCGGTCCACATGACAAGAACAAATGTAGACATCCCTATCAGTGACTATACAAGATATATAAAAACAGTCCTTGTAAAAAATGGCAAAATATATGGAACGAAGAACCTGAAAATAATAAATTAAAACAGATAAAATCTAGTGTTGGAAAATGGAGTTCATCATATCAGAGAGAAAGACAAGCACAAGTAATTCTGACACGTCTTCGAATAGGCCATACTCCCTTGACACATGGACACTTAATGAACAGTCCATGTGGCCCTCTTCCCAAATGCCCAGATTGCAATGTGCTGATAACAGTTAAGCATATACTGTGTGAATGTCCAAAATATAACCTGCAGCGATTATCAAATTTTGGAAATAGACTGATAGAAGAAATTTTGTCAGAATCTTCAACGCTTTTTCTCAATAGCACCCATTTTAATGTTTATGAGAAGCTGCAAATTAATTGAAAAATAAAAAAAAAAAAAAAATCAGAATAATGAATTTTAAAACAAGTAAATTTTATGATTTTACTAATTTATTTTGAATTTTTATATACCTTTTAGTGAGTATGTATGGAAGCATGAGTTTAAATGTGTTTATTGTATGAGTGTGTTCCAGTATGAAATGCCTCCTGTATACCTTTTACAGCTTTTAATTTCATTTTCATTCATCATCATTGACAAGTGACTTATTAGGGTCCCAGTGCCCTGGCTTCTAGCCTAGACTTATCATTCCATCCTAATCTGTCAAGCCCTGCCTGAGAGCTGATGGTCAGCTCAGTGGTCTGGTTAAACTATTTTAATAATAATAATAACTTCCGTTGTGTTCCTGCCAGCTGCCCTGGAGATTACGATGTCTGCCATCCTGCAGAAGGTGTTGGCGTGAAAGGGAAGGAAGTCGCCTTGTGGAAGTGACGTTCCTGGCCATTGCAGTAGCTCCTGCCCTCTGAACCTGTGCCGTAGCTCCTGCATCGGCTGTTCTGATCATTCCTGCCGCTTCTGGCGGTCATGCCCGGGGCCGCTTCCGTGCGTTTCTGCCAGCTGCCCCAGAGGTTACGATGTCCGCCATCCTGTAGAAGATGTCGGCGTGAAGATGTAGGAAGTCGTCCTGTTGAGGTGATGTTCCTGGCCGTTGCAGTAGCTCCTGCCTTCCGAACCACTGCCGTAGCTCCTGCATTGGCTGTCCTGATCATGCCTGCTGCTTCTCCTGGTGGTGGTGTCCTGGCTGCGTCCATTGTGTTTCTGCCAGACTACCCTGGAGGTTACGATGTTTCGTGTCCACCATCCTGTAGAAGATGTCAGAGTGGAGGTGAAGGAAGCCGCCCTGTGGAAGTAGCCGCCGTCTTCTTCATCTTATCTTCAATTTCGTCTTCTGCTGCGTCTTCCCTTCCTCTCCCGAGGCCCAAGGGGGTCCCGAGAATCAGACAGACCTCTGTCGGCCGAAGGAGAGAATGCTGCTTCTTCCCTTGATGCCCTTGGACGTCTAGGGACTGCCTCCTTCCGAGGAGGCAGTGGGTCTCTCGTTGGCTCTTCCCGACCTTCGGGTTAGGAAACCACCGCATAGCCCTGGGTTTTGTGTTTGAAGAACTTGGCGAGCGCGCAGACCTCAGTTTGCGATCCTGTTCCTGAGTCTTAGAGATTCCACCTCTAAGATGTGGGCTGCTTCGGGCGCTCGTTCGTGAGCCGCTCCGAGTGCTCGAGATTCTATGGAATATCGAGTATCCCAATCTGGTCTGGGGAGATTTTCCTCGGCCCAGTTCAGGAGCAGTGCGAGAGAAAGGGCCGAGACACCCAGGTGTCTCGGCTCCTCTTCCTGCCAGCACCGCAAGCGCTCCCCGAGTGTTTGCCAGTGCTCGGTCAGGTTCCCAGCCTGGTATCTCGATCCTGTCGGTTCGAACATCAGAAGAAGCAGGGAAGAGATTCACTTTGGAAGTGCTGCGGGACTTCTAAGGGACTGGCTCTTCCGGGAGACAAGTTTCTCTCGTTGGCTCTTCCCGCCCTCGGGCGGGAACCGATTCTCATTCTCCTGTGGGATCTTGCGTTCTGGGGGCCGCGAGAGCGCGGCCTCTCGAGGCCTCACCCTTGTTGCCAGTCTTGGAAGTCTGCGTCTAAGACTGGTTCTGTGCTTGGCTCTTTCGATCTATTGGGAAACAAAGCAGCCGCTCCCGATTTTCGGAAGTCTCGTGGGTAGCTCGAATTCTGTGAATCACGGCGCTCTCCTACGAGAGGCACAGGACGAGAGAACACCCAGGTGTCTGGTTGCGAGACACCCAGGTGTCTGGGTGCTGAGACGCCAGGTGTCTGGGTACCGAGACGCGTGTGTCTCGATACTGCCCGCCAGCTGCTTCCAGGTTACTCGGGTGGGCTTCATTCTTGTGTCTCGAACTTTAGGGTTTGAGCATGCAAGATAGCAGACACAGAATTCCCCTTTGAACCTTCTTCTCGAGGGGCCTCGGCCTCAAAGGAGTTTAGAGTTCGGGAAACTAGCAATTGTTCACAGCAGACAAGTCCGGCCTGCCCAGTTACGAGACTTGCTGTTCTCGGCACTGCCAGACCGGCTCGGCTCGCCCCTTCCCAGTCGCACGCATCCAACCACCAGCTGGACGCGTTCTCGTGATCAGGCTCGGCTTGACTTCGGCTTTTTCCATTCACTCGCTATGCTCAAGTGAACTTTTGCTCTTCCCAGGAAAGCACTTTGCCACCACAAGTGCTCTTCTTTCCAGTCCCTTCGGTTGATCTGAGAGGCTTATCATTACTGGCAGGACAGGTAGGGATAGGTTCTCTTCTCCTGTTCTCTTCTCCTTTTGGTTGTTCGAGACAGACAGAGAGCTCCGACAAAATTTTCTTTTGGAGTTTGGCTGCCTGGCGTGCTTTGGGTATCGGTCCCCCAATTCTCTCAGATTATAACCAGGTAGCCGAGGAGGGTTTCATGGGATCTGTCAAGGTCTCCCTCCAAGGGGAGAGGTACAGGAGTTTCACGCATCGGAAACAGCGAGGGTCTTCCTCTTCAAGTTACAATCGCCCCAGTGTTCTCGGAGAACTTTGCGCCGACGAATTGGCGTGAGGATCCCCGGGACAGGACCACGGCTCCCCCAATGAATAACCTTCATCACTTGCAACCCTTGCAGTTCCCGAGGGACCGAGAGTGTCGTGGACTGCCGCGGTCCTGGCTTCCGAGAGCGTTCTCGACCTGATGAATTCTTTTCTTCGGAGTTAATTCAGGTCAAGACACCTAGCTTCCACCCCTGCCTCGACAGAATATGAATTCTTCTTGCCTCGGAGGGTCTTGCCGACTGCAGTTTTTTGGGCAATTCTGGTGCTAAGAAGAAGGACTTTGTCCCGATTCGGATCTCCAGTGTCGTAAGTCCCGAGTTGGCTCGACCCTTGGGAATGAACCTTTACTTGGTTCTGCCTTTCTCTTTCAGAGATTTGCCAGATACCCCGGTAATCAAGGTTCGCACCAGGGCACTGACTTGTCCTTTGGACAATGGCCAAGAACTTTGGGTCTTAGTCATCTCAACTCGACCTTGAGTTCAAGCCAGCCCCCCTCGACTCCTTAGCTAAGAAGTCCTAGGCTTCAGAAGAAGATTGCAACTGCTGATGCATGGACGAAATGATACTTATCGAGTCTCTGGAACTGGCAGCGACATTGCCGAGACCTGGGAATGGATTCTTTCAGGAGAAGTATCTATTTCCCTTAGGTCTCGGCAATTCTTTCCATCGAACTTGCATCCCGCCACCTCTCCCGTGCTCCTGATTCAGGAAATGCCAGCCGGCTAGAGCTAATTGCGTCGGTACCCTGTCATCTTGCAGAAGCTTCCCCATGGTGGAGAATGGAAGTCTGCTTCCTTTCCTCCGTTCTTTCCTGTTCGATGTATGAGGAAAGAGTTAGGCTAATGCTTGATTGAAGGAACCTTCAAATATGCTTGCATATTCCTCTCACATCTTGTGTCTACTTATGGATTCACAGATTGAGGAATAGGCGCACACTGGTAAGACCTTGTCTTGAATTTGTGTGACCAAGACGATTAGTACCTTCTCATCACCGTCCTGGGCTCAGGGCAGCCTTTTGACCGTCCAAGAATTCAGGATGGGTTTTGGGGCACTCACTGGTTTCGTTGAACAACAAAACCACAGTAGTGGCATTTGTCGACAAACAAGAGGCAATCGTTTTTTCCTCCTGTTTCATCTCGACATTTTCAGGTACTCGAGTGTTGTTCTATTGCACACTCGACAGCTCAATTAACCAGATGCATTCCTGGTGGGGATGTATTGGTAGGCAAGCCTGGCCTCGGGTTTGAGTGATCGAGACGGAACATACTGCTCACTCCTTCTTCATGAAGATTCATGCAGAGACTGCTCAACTGAGAAATCCGTACCGTCCTTCTGTTGCCTCCCTGCACACAAGTCGGTAGTTTTTTCTCGCTCCTTCATACCAGACCAGGGGCCGCTCTGTTGAGGCATGCTGTCTTTTTGGTGAAAACTCGATATCGATGTTTTTTCCCTCCATATTTGTCCGTTTCACTAGGGGTTCACAAACATTGCTCACCCCGAGTTACAGACAAATACTTGAAGACTTCACCTTCATCTGACCTGATTACCAAGGCATCGAGAAGAATTCCGCTTGACCCAACCTCCTGTAGCAGCTACACAAGAAGCAGTTCTTGAGGCAGTACATCCCTGTGTGTTCAGGACTGGGAGACTTTCCAGCTTTCCTTGCAAGCACAGGCTTTCTCGCCGAGCGGCAACGGATATAACTGGATATCCCTTGAAGTCCTCTGCAACACTGTCCCAGGGACTGGATCTGTCTTCGCTGGTGGTGTCGTTGTCGGAACTTCTTCTTGCGTCGGAGTCGCTCGTCAAGTCTGGACTTCCTTGTCTTCTCCGCCGAGGGTTGCTTCTCTCCCTTTCATTTGTGAAGAACGTAGGCCCTTGCAACCTAGTCTTCTATCTGAAGTAGCCTTCGTCTCCTCAGTCGAGAGTTAGCTACGGACGAGAAGCTTCTTCAGTCGTGCTGTCCCAGGGAACTGTTTCCTGGGTGGCATGCGACTCTCGTTTAGGGTTCCTGTCCGTGCTCTGTACACGTCCTACGAGAGTCGTCGGATAGAGATATGCCCTCTTAGGACCATCTCTCATCTTACCCTGGCCTTGGCATAGAAGATGGAAGAACAGGGATGGGGATCATACCTCGACTCCTTCTCGGATGTTGTAGGTGGACTCTGAATCCATTGGCATCAACTGTCAAGGCCGAGTCCTTCTTGTTTCCCTCCTCCTTGGACTTGGTGTCGATGATCCAGATCATTCGTTACTTTGTCCTATTGGGAGCTGTGGTACTTTCCGAAAGGCTTGACATTCCTAACCTGGATGTCGTCAGCGTTTTCGCTAGTACTGTCTCCCCCAAGGAAGAAGTGTCTAAGGACACATCTTCCTCCTGACTTCGTGAAGCAATCAAAGGAGGTACTTGGCAGCTGACGACGACGATACCGGTACCTTTCACCCGAGAGCTCACGAAGTCAATGGCTTGGTCCATCCCTCGCATTCCGGAAGTTTCTGTCGGTCTGGAAGAAAGACGTGATCTCTTAGACCACACTCTTGTCTTCTTCCTTCAGTCTTGCCCACAGGCCCTTGGAACCCTTTTTCCTTGGCTCTGTGGTGGCTGCTCAACAAGTTGTGTGTCTTACCCAGCTCCTTCAAGAGGATGAGTAGCATCTCGCCTAAGGCATTGGTTCTGGAAGTGAGAAGGATTCCGAGAGTGACTGGCCTCTCTTCCTCCTACTTCCCCGTCCTCCAACGTCTCCTCCATAGGGATGAGAATAGGACTTGAACCAATAGCTGCTGGAACTGGCACTGATGCGGTAAGACCACACATCGAGCACCCGTTCTATTTTTCTTATAGAATCATAGGAGCAGTTCCGCTCCTTCCTCTAGCAAGGGGAGGAAGGAGAGACTGGCAATAAGGGAACCCTATCTCGGCTTTTCCTTACTGCCTCCGACTCTAGATTCTTCCAGCCTATTTCGTAGGAGTTACGTTTCCTCACTCATGTGAAAAGGTCTAGTATCTGACATTTGATCTTGCAGTTCATACACTCCGATCATATGTCAGAGGCATGGTACTCCTCTTTGCTCTTTTGACCAGGAGGAGTAACCCAGGTGTGTAGAACTCCAGTCAATTCAGGAGACTCACTCAGATTCCTCCCTCCAACCAGTGAGTCTTCCTAATGTAAAGGACCGAGGGTTTGTATATTGTGTCGGAACAAATAACAATTTTTAAAGTAAATTGTATTTTTCCTAACTATACAAACCCGAGGTCCTTTACACTTTATGCCCACCTCATGCCACCCCTCAATCTGAACCTGGACCGAAAGGCAAACTGGAATGTTTACATGGGGGCAGGTGGGTATCCCCGCCTACCTGACGGTAGTTACTGCCTAACCACCTTGCTCAAGAGTTTAACGGCCGTTTCCAGCCTACGCCTGAAAGTAATTCCTAATGTAAAGGACCTCAGGTTTGTATAGTTAGGAAAAATACAATTTACTTTAAAAATTTTTATTTCTGAAGAAGGCCAAAGATTTACTTACTTTTCTAACATCATGTGACCTATGGAAAGTGTGTGGATTTCCCTTTTTAATGAGAAAACACTACAAACATTCTCAATCTTTGTAGGGAGAGTGGTTGGTTTGTGCTAGGGTATAGGAAAATAGGACTTTCTGGGGTGTTTGCCGTGACTTCTAGGTAAACCTTAAGTGCTTGAACTGGGCGTAATGTCCTGTCTGCTAAATTGAATTTTCTTATAAGAATGGATTTCCTTTTTATAGGATTCATATTCTTGGCCAGGAATGATGGGCCAGGGGACATTAATAATTGATGGTCAGCTGTTTGCATGATGCATCGTCCCCATCTAAGAGAGCCCAGTTCACTAATACTGTATGAGCTCCTGATGCTAATGCAATCACGATCACCTTTTATAGCCTGTGCATTGTGGTTGTATTGGGTCCACTGAACTGAGGGGCTGATAGAAGTCTAAGCACCTTGTCCAGGGACCAAGAAATTGGAAGCCTTTTAATCTTTGGGCCTTTGTAGAGCAAAAGACTGTGGAAGGGAAGTGACAGCTTCTATACTGAGTCAATCCCGAATCCCATTAAAGCAAAATTCCATTAATGCAGCCTTGTATGTCATGACTGTTGTAACCACAAGGCACTTGTCTTCAAAAGGGTATATAAGAAAAATATAGTTTCTATATAAAATCTCAACTGGGCTCTCAGTATGGATATAATCTAACCATATCTTCCATACAGACTGGTAATGCTGGATAGAAGTCCGTAATTTCTGGATCGGGGTCCCGTGTCACCCACTATACCTGAAAAAGTCCATTCAGCACTTATTTCTAGGTAATTCCGTTTGCTAGATACCAGAGAAAAGCTTTGTAAAGCTGGGGTTACTACCCCAGAGCGAGCCCCAAGAAATGGAGTCGTGCTTTGGTAAAGGGTGAGATTGTCACAATCACAGGACCCTGCCCTATAAAGATTCCCAATGTAAAAGTCCCAACGAGAGAGGTGCCGATACAAGCCCATGCACTACTCAGCTTTTGTACACAAGGCAATACTAGCCGCATTCCATTTTAGCATGCGAATTCGTTCTTCACGTAATTTTGTTGTGCTCTTATTTTGTGCGTTTGTTGCGCTATTATGGCATCCTTTTATGGCATCCTCACAAGGTTCTTCTTCAAATCTTGAGTACCAGTGTTTTGTTGTTTTTTTAGGCGATTGAGGCTCCTTATTTTCCTTTAGTTTAATAATTAAAGGAATTTATAACGCCCGTCTCGATCTCCTGTCTCGGCGTCTCTTGACCTCTCTTGGTCTTGGGTCGACTTGTTTGTTTTGTGTAATTTATTTGTAATTCTTCCTGCCCTTGGGAAAACTTCTTCCTCCCAGGAGGATTCATTTATGGCTGGTTCTGAACAACGCAGCAGTAGTTGCGCTGCATAAACAAGTGGGTTCAAGTCGAATCGAATCAATTAGGTTATGGTTCTATCTTCTCCATAGCAAACAGACACAAGTGGCATCTGTCTGCCACCCTATCGTATTTCCAAAAGGTCGCTGCTGAGTTTCCCTATCCAGGGCCTCCCCTGGTGTGGAAAGTCCAGATTAATTTTTGCACTAGGTACCTAGCAATGTTGAGGAGTAATTATTATAATAGATATTTTTTAAAAAATCTATACGTGAAGGTCTCGGCTTAGAAAGGAGAGACTTTCCCTCCTACGATCTGGGATAGAAAAGCCAACGACGGTAGAATTGATCTTTTTGTCCGTTGTTTAGGTAATAGGAACCAATGCCTGTTTGTCCAATTTGGGGCTATTAAGTACACTATTCCTATGAAGGTTAGAGGCGCATCTGCCCTTTTGTGCTAGGGTGTTTGCTCTAAACCTTTGAAATCTGGGAAAATGGAGAAAAAATTTTTTGTCCTTCCCTTGTTCCAGTCTTAAGGAAGGCATCTCTTGTTGTTGCTTGACTGTCCAGGTTTGGAGACACATACATCAGGAGTTTGTGATTCTAGTATGTGGCGAACAGGTCCACTTCTGGTTGTGGAAGCATGTTGGCTATTATTTGAAAAGAGTGGTTGTCCAACATCCACTCTGTTGAGGCTGTCGTTTTCCTTGATAGAGAGTCTGCTATTACAATGAGACCCCTGTGAGGTGAACTGCAGACATGTGCCACTTCTTGCTTGAGCCATCCGAAGGATGGCTAACATTACCATATTGAGAGGAGGTGAATGTGATCCAGACCTCTTGATGTAGGATATTGTGGTTATGTTCTCTCTCTTCTGGAGGTGTGAGTTTTTTGAGAGACAAAAAGACAGCCATCAGCTCCAAGAACTTGATATAATTCCTGAGTAGCTGATCACCTCCCTGCCACCTGACAATCCTCCCAATGTCCTCCCAACGTGTCAACGAGGCATCTGTGAGTTTGTCACTCATACAGATGGAGGAGTCAGGGTGACCTGTTTCACCAGAGATTCCTTCCAAATTTAAGGCCGAAGTATCTCCCCAACTCTTTTTATCCTTTGATGAGGTCTGTCATGTAAGGCTGATGTGGTATTTAGAGCACAGCAATATTTTAACACCTTCTCAGTGTGGTTTTCGAAAAATGCACTCCACACTGGATATCTTACTGCAACTTGAAACCTCTGTCTGTGAAGCATTTGCCTGCAAACAGCACCATGTGACAGTGTTTTTTGATACAGAAAAGGCATATGACACTGCTTGGAGACATGGAATTCTCAAAACAATGCATAATAGTGGTCTACGAGGAAAATTACCTTTATTTGTCAAATCATTTTTACATCGTAGGTATTTTAAAGTTAAAGCTGGCAGTACCTTATCAGAGAAAAGGTGCCAAGAAGGTGTTCCCAAGGGCAGTGTTCTCAGTGTAACACTTTTTGCTCTGGCCATGAACAGTGTTAGAACTGTTATTCCAAGAGAGGTCTTAAAGACATTATTTGTGGATGACCTGTCAATATCCTTTGCTGCCACCCGGATGACTGTAGCTGAAAGAAAGTTACAATTAACAATAAATAAAATAGCAAGTTGGGCTGAGAAACAGGGTTTTAAAATCTCTGTAAGCAAGACTACTGCTGTCCACTTCTGCCAGACCAGGGAAGTACATCCTGATCCAGACCTCTATTTGTATGGCCGTCGAATCCCATGTGTAGAACAAGCACTCTTCTCAGGCCTAGTTTTTAACAGCAGAATGACTTGGGTCCCCCATATCAAACATATAAAAGCAAAGTGCCTAGAAGCTGTATACATCTTGAAGGTGCTGTCTCACACCAGTTGGGGAGCTGATAGAAATCTTGTACTAAAGCTTCATAAAACCCTAATCTTATCAAAGCTGTCATACGGTTGTGAAGTATATTCTTCAGCTTCTTCATCTAACTTAAAAGTTTTAGATTCTTTTCATCATTCAGGTATTCGTATAGCCACAGGAGCTTTCTGTTCATCACCAATATCTAGTTTGCTAGTTGATGCAGGAGAAATGCCCCATGAACTCTATCACCAGTCATCATTACTTTGATACTGGTTTAGAGTGCAAAGACTTCCCAAATCTCTGGCATTTGCTGTGGCAAACAGAAATATTTTTATATATTATACAAAATTCATCCAAGATATCCTACTCCTTTTAGCCATAGAATTAAAAAGATTTTAGAGGATACAAATATTAGAAAAATTCCTGTACTTCCTTTTGTGTATCCCACTACTCATGTCTGGAAGTTACCTGCTGTGAAATTCTGCAGATACTTCAGTGGAGCAAAGAGGGATAAATCTAATGAGGAAATAAGGGCAATATTTTTAGAGCATGCATCAGAGCTTATAGATACAAGATTTATATTTACTGATGGTTCCAAATCCAGTGCTGGCGTTGGTCATGGAGTTTTTAGTGAATCTTTTAACCAAAGAGGTGCACTTCCTTCAGGTGCTTCAAACTTCACAGCTGAGCTGTGCGGCATCTTAGTAGCACTGGAACATATTGCAACACTCCCAGTGTCTAGCTACACAATATTTTGTGACTCTAAAAGTGCCTTACAGTCCCTGGAAGTCTTCAATGCTGATCATCCCTTAGTGTTGAAGATCTTGCAGTGGATCTTCTTGCACCATTATAGAGGAAGCATTGTTTCTTTTTGTTGGGTTCCTGCCCATGTGAACATATCAGGAAATGAAGAGGCAGACCAGCTAGCCAAACTAGCAGCACAAACTTTGATACCGAGAAAATGCCCTGTTCCATATCGTGATACATTCCATGATACTGTACTGTATATGGAAATCCATCCAGCATTTATGGGTACTTCAGTGGGACAGAGTAGGCACCAATAAAATTAAAGAAATCACTGGTTGGAGACACCCTTGGAAATATGACCTAATACCAAGGTAGTGAGAGGTTTTATTGTGTAGATCATGTATTGGCCGTACACGTTTAACTCATGGCTATATGACAAGTGGGGAGAATGAGCCCTTCTGTGACGATTGCTTAGTTACTCTGACTGTTAAGCATTTACTGGTTGAGTGTCCCAGTCTAGTGGAACTTAGGCGTCATTTTTATCATATAGCAGTGAAGCAGGTGGTAGTTATAGCATGGCAAGACTGTTGAGAGAAAGTATATGTATTAATAATGTTACCTCTTTTATCAAAGGAGCTGGTCTTCTCAAATATATTTGACAACTGTGCTGTCTTAGTATATTCATTTTTTATTATATCAAATTTATTAATACTGTAGTTCTTTTTAGCAGAATTTTATTTATTTATTTAATTTATTTATTTATTTATTATTTTTGTAAGTTATATTTTCTTTTTTTATCAAATTTATATGTAGTTCTTTTTAGCAGATTTTTATTTTTAATTTTGTTTAACATATCATAAAAGTGAAAAGATAACATTAAGTATTCGGTGTCGGTGACCCTGGTAGTTGTGACACCAGATAACCCACAATCAGTCAGATCAGTCATACTATACCAACAGGCCAAACTGCAAAATTTTTGGGATTAGTATTTGATACCCAAATTGGAAAGCCCACATAATATACGTGAAATCAAAATATAAAAGAATATTAAATCTAATTAAAAAACTATCAAACGCTACTTGGAGAGCCGATAGACATACCCTTACTGTACTGTATAAAGCTGTGTTGTCTATCATTGAGTATGGAAGCAAAATATGTGGCTCAGCATCAGATGCAACACTGAAAATGTTGGATCCAGTTCACAATGAAGGCCTTGGAATATGTTCAGTAGCCTTTAGATCATCACCAACCTCATCTTTATGAGTTGAATGTAGTAAACTACCACTGTCTTTCCATCTAGAATTAATAACCATGAACAGTGCCGTAAGAATCCAAACAAGTGATTCACCAACAAAAAAATTATTTGAATTAAGAGATGTATTAAGAAACAGTCATTCACCTCCTTTCCCAGTTACAGCGAGAAGATTATTTGAGTCATTGAATATAAATATACAATTACTTTCAATAGTAAAACTATCTCCTCTTTGGAATATGGATAAAGTAAGAATTTGCACACACTTAAAATATTTATCAAAAAGTTACTCATATACCCCAGAACACCATAGACAACATACAGTAGAACATATACAGGTAATCCTAAAAGGTCCCCATTACATAAACATATACAGGTAATCCTAAAAGGTCCCCATTACACAATATACACAGATGGATCTAAATCACAGTACAGAGTGGGATATGCTGCACTATTCCAAGACAAAACATATCAGTTCTCTCTACCTGATTCAGTCATATCATTAACTTATATATTTCACTTTCATTATGGCACTGAATGATCCTGATGGGTTCCGGCGCTTGGTCTTCAAGACCTAAATTTCATAATCAATCAATCAATCAGTCTACCTGATAATGCCTCAGTATTTACAGCTGAGTTGTGTGCATCAGCTATAAAAATAATTAAAGAAAACTCTTGTAATAATTATGTGATTTTTAGTGACTGGAAGCGCTGTAGAAGCCATTTAAAAGTTACCAAAAAATAACATTGTACAACAAATTACGTTATTACTCCATGAGTTGTATAATAATGGGAAAAATATAGAAATATGTTGGATCCCTGCCCATGTAGGGATTAAGGGAAATGGAGAGAATGATAAAGCAGCCAAAGAAGCAGCCCATCTGAGAAGATCAAATGTAAATACCCCTATTAATGGTTATGTAACACATAGAAATAGTTATTATGATTAAATGACAAAATGAATGGAATGAACAACCTGAAAATAATAAGTTGAAGCACATAAAACCAGGTGTTAGAAAATGGAGTTCATCATACCAAAGAGAGAGACATGCGCAAGTAATTCTGACATGTCTCCGAACAGGCCATACTCGTCTGACACGTGGACACTTGATGAGCATCCCACATGACCCTGCTCCCGAATGCTCAGAATGCAAAGTGATGATTAAAATTAAACATGTGTTATGTGAATGCCCAAAATATAACCAACAATGATTTTCAATTTTCGGAAATAGGTCGAATGGTGAAATTTCATCAGAATCTGCAATATTTTCAATCATTCCAGTTTTAATATTCATAAGGAGCTGTAAGTTAATTGATTAAATATAAAAAGTAATGTATGAAAAAACAAAAGCCCATGGGGCATTTAAAAAATCTTAATGTTAAAAATCTTAAATTATTCTGATTTTTATCATTAGTTTTTTTATTATGCAGATGAAAACATGATAAATGTATTTAATGTGTGCATGTGTTCTAGTGTAGACGCATATGCCTTTTTGCATACTTATGTTTAAAATTTCATTTTCATTCATCATTTTGTCCCAGTTCTTGGCCTATTGCCTTTTTAAGCCTTCGGGCCAGCCCTATGCTCCATCGACTTGGGACCACCTTGACGTGGTGAGGAGGCTCTTGAACCCCAGGAATTCGTTCCCATGTTTGATTCCAAGTGTCCCATATATCATTATATATTTATATATGGGTCCATTTTTGTGAAATTTTAAATTTGTTCCGACACAATATACAAACCCTCGGTCCTTTACATTAGGAGATTACTTTCAGGCGTAGGCTGGAAACGGCCGTTGAACTTCAAACAAGGTGGTTTAGGCAGTTAACTACTGTCCAGGAGGCGGGAGCACCGCCTGCCCGGATGTAAACATTCCAATTTGCTTTCGGCCGTCGTAGCGTGCGGACGTTGTTCTTCGCTCTCTGCCTGACTGCATCTTACTTCTAATTCTGGTGGGAATTTCCTGTTTTTTTCATCATCATGGAAAAGTTGTCTAAACCCTCCTTTCCCCAGCGTGTGTGTCCCGGGGTAGGGGGTAAAAAGTGTAATTCTTTTTGTTCTAGAGTCGACGTGGACCCACATGCACTCTGCACATCTTGCAGGGGGCGTGTGTGTTCACGCGACTCTACTTGTGATGAGTGTTGTTTGTGGTCCTCCGAGCAGTGGGGTAAGTTCGAGGGGAGGCGACGTTACCGTCGTAAGCCTTCCAAGGAGTCGTCCGAGGGAAATACGCCCCCGACGACGCCGTTGGTGGCTAATACTTCGGGTTCGTTTCTTCCTCCCGGCGAGCTTCCTCTTCTTGCTCCCTCTCCCTCGGGTGAGGACTCCCCCTCCCCTTCCTCTTACGTATCTTCGTTGGTGGAAGGGCGCGGGGGAGAGTTGGACCGCGGCATCCTCTCGGAAGTCTCTTCCCGTTCCGGAGGTGAAATTTTTCCTCCGGATCGAGTAGAGGCTTCCATTGATAACCCGACTTTTGCTTCAGGTTCCGGACTGGATAGCCAGGCTATGATTCCCAGCTCTCCCTGGCTACACCTGGGTCTACCTGGCTCGGCCCTGGAAGGCTTGGCTCCCCTGGCCCCCCCCTCCAGTCACGACCCACACGGCAGCGGCAGCCACGACTACTACCGTCACCTATTCAAGATTTGTCCAGATGCCGGTTTCAGTGGCATCGCATCTGGACACCCAGGTATCGGCGTCATCTGCGGGCCAGCACGCTGTTCCATTACCACCTGGCTTCCTGGCTCCATTCTCGCGTCCTGGCCCCTCCTACATGGTGACGTCATCTTTCCCGTACGTGACTGTTGCTGACCCTGGACTGGCCTTGGACACGGTTCCTCGCTTGACTCTCCAGCCCGGCCCTTCGTCTGCCTCAATCCCCATCCCAGTGACTATGACTAGGCCCGACCCGAACCTGCACGCGGGAGGGGCGGCGCCTGCATCCCTGGCCCCGCCCACTTCTGCTTCTGGCCGACGCGCGGCTCTCCCTACCCAGGCAATGGCTGGTCCGAGCTCCGCCGTCTCTGCCCGGGTTGCTTCCTCTGCTGCTGCTGCCCCTCCTGCTGTTCCTGCTGTTCCTGCGGTACCTGAATCGGCGGCCTCGCTGTCCTGGCTTGGGGATTTGACTGCTTTCCTGAAGCAGATGGTGAAGAAGAAGAAGAAGAAGAGGTCTAGGAAGGTGTCGTCGTCGTCTTCGTCTTCATCTTCATCGTCGTCGTCGTCTGCTGCTTCTTCCTCTTCTCCTTCCGAGGCTTCGCGGCCGAAGAAGAAGAAGTCTGTCTCTCCCCCCCCAAGAAACTTCGCACCGAGGTTTCTAAGGGTCTGCCTCCTTCCACAGGGAAGGCAGTGGGATCTCTCGTTGGCTCTTCCCGATCCTTGGATCAGGGAACCGCTTCCCCGGCCTCCGGGCCAGGGGCATCGGGAGCCAAGGGCGTGCAGACCAAGGTCGGCACTTCCCCCGCTGCGCCTAAGAAACCTCCTGCTTCTAAGGCCAGCGAGACCGCGTCGGGCGCTCGTTCGCGAGTTGCCCCGAGTACCCGGGTCCCCAAGGAGACTCGGGTATCCCAGGCTGTTACGGTAGATACTTCTCGCCGTACAGACCAGGGCGTGGGACGAGAGAAAGAGCCGGGGCATGCAGGTGCTCCGCCTCTTCCTGCTGGCACTCCTTCTAGTGCCAAGTCAGGTTCCCGAGACAGTGCTTCAGGCCCGTGGGGCCGAATACAAGGAGAGACAGGGAAGAAGTCCCCTACTCATTCTTCTCGAGAGGCTTCGGCCTCAAAGAAGTCTGGAGCGCGTCCAGAGGACAGCGCAAGCTCGCGACAGCCAGCCGCACGTTCGGCTCCTCCCAGTCCCCGGCCACGCCCGCGCGGCCAGCCTGGCTCGGGGGAGACGAATGCGCGGCTTGACTCTCGCGAGCCGCTCCGCTCTCCTCGGGAGATTGTTTCACCTGGGCTGAAACGATCTCCTCGACCTGAGGGCTCGTCATCACCGCGGGTTGGTGACCGCTCTCGGCCCGCTGCCTCTACTGGTTCTGCCAGTTAGGGCAGCGGGAGCACCCGATCTTCCTCGCCTGTCCCCTCCGCCCCTTCGGTCTCCTCCAGGGGGCGTGAGTCGGAGAGGAGGAACTCTGGGGATCGTTCTCCTCAGAGTCCAGCTGCGTGGGGGTATGCACCTGGATCGGTCCTTGGCTCGACCAGGTCCTACGCCCGCGTAGTTCAGGAAGGTCCTCGGGGTCTGACGAGGTTCTCCCCCCTGCAGGGAGAGTAGTTCGGGAAGACTGCACCCTGGAGGGACTCGAGGGTCCTCTGCCCCAGGATGCAGACACCCCCGAAATACAGAGGACTTTTTCAGAGGTTATCACGCTGATTCGTCACCACAATGACCCCGGGGAAGGGACCACGGCCTCTTCTGTGGATTGTCCGTCGCGCCTCGAATCCTTCTGGGGACCCAAGAAGGAACCCAAGGCTTCGGTGGGACTGCCGTGGTCCGCGCTTGGCGAGGGAGTTCTCGATCAAGTGAGTGGTCTTGTGTCTGGGCAAGACAGCTCCCTTCGATCGAGTCGCTCGGACAAGCTTCTTCCCCCCCCTCTGCCTCATCAGAAGCGCTTTTATACTCCATCGGAAGGGGCGTTGTCGACTAAGCAGGTTGAACCGGACCTGACTCGTTTGGATCCGGGTCTTTCGTTGCAGCAATTGTCGGCAGAGAACATTTCTCTCTCCCAACAAGAAGCTGCAACCCTGGAAGCCACCGCCATGGCGGCCTTCCAGGCAGTCTCCTGGCTCGATCTGTGGTCCTTCACAGTATCGAAGGTGGCTGCTTCCTCGGGCGCTATCGTACCTGGGGAGGACTCTGCTTTTGGGAGACTGTGCCAGTCTGGAGGTAGGGCTATTTCCTACCTTGCCCACCAGACTGCAAACCTGTGGGCGAACCTGGTGTTAAAGCGGAGAGACGCTGTTCTCTCTCGCTTTGCCAGGTCTGTAGGTCCCGAGTCGGCAATTGCTCTACGGAATGGACCGTTGCTGGGTTCCTCCTCTCTCTTCCCTAGAGAGTTGGTGGACGCTGCGGTGGACAAACGCCGTGCCGATGAGAACAACCGGCTTGTCCACCAGGCAGTGGTTAAGACCTCCGGGTCTTCTCGTCCCACTGCAGCCAGGTCTTCGGGCCAGGCTGGCTCTTCCTCGGCCCCTAAGAAGTCCCAGTCTTCGAAGGGGTCCCGAGGAAACACCCAGCCTTCTTCTTCCTCGAAAAGAGGGGGTTACTCCCGTCCTTTTCAGCCCCCTTTCCAGTCCGGTAAAGGGGGCAAAGGGAAGAAGAAGAAGGGGAAACGCTAGGGGCGGCGTTCCCCCCCAGAAGCTGCCAAAGGTGGGGGGGTGCCTGTCGAGCCATTGGGCAACATGGCAGCGACACGGAGCCGAGACCTGGATAGTGGATGTCCTTCAGGAGGGATATCTACTACCCTTCGAGTCTCGGCCTCCCCTCACCTACTCGCCGGTCCATCTCCAAACTTATCTTTCAGGTTCGTCGAAGGACATCGCACTACAGCAAGAAGTGCAGGCCATGCTGAGCAAGAATGCTGTGGAAGTCGTGTCGGACCAGTCTCCAGGCTTTTACAGCCGTATCTTTCTCGTGGAGAAAGCATCAGGGGGATGGAGACCAGTCATAGACCTCTCTCCCTTGAACCGTTTCCTTCGCCAGACTCGGTTCACGATGGAAACAGCGCGATCTGTGCTGGCTTCCATCAGGGAGAACGACTTCATGCTTACGGTGGACTTGAAGAATGCGTATTTCCAGATACCCATCCATCCATCCTCACGCAAGTACCTCCGCTTCGTCCTCGGGGAGTCGGTCTTCCAATTCAGGGCACTTTGCTTCGGGCTCTCGACCGCTCCCCAGGTGTTCACGAGTGTTCTCTCTCGTGTCAGCTTGGGCCCACTCGCGCGGGATACGTCTGCTGAGGTATCTCGACGATTGGCTAGTCCTGGCGAGCTCTCGCTCGCAGTTGCTACAGGACAGGGATCGTCTTCTCGAGTTTTGTCAGGATCTAGGGATCGTGGTAAATCTGGAGAAGTCAGATCTCACCCCCAAGCAGAGGACAAAGTACCTGGGCATGCTGATAGACACGGTGGCAGCAAAAGTCTTTCCCTCGGACTCTCGCATCAGCAAGTTCAGGCAGGCAGCACAGTTGTTCCTGTCTCGACAGGAACAACCAGCTCGGCAATGGCAAGTCGTCATCGGTCACCTGTCGTCTTTAGAGAAGCTAGTACCTCACAGGCGTCTTCACCTGCGGTCTCTCCAGTGGAGGCTAAAGAAGCATTGGTCCCAGTCCCGAGACCCCCATTCCTTCCTCATTCCTCTTTCCGAGGAAGTGAGAAAGGACCTTCACTGGTGGCTAGACGACAGGAACCTCTTAATAGGAGTATCCCTGCATACTCCCCCTCCGGACATGCTTCTGTTCTCGGACGCATCGACCGAGGGATGGGGCGCACACCTGGAGGAGTTGCTGACTTCGGGAGTGTGGCACGAGACGACAAGCACCTTCACATCAACATCCTGGAGCTCAAGGCAGCCTTCCTGGCCCTCCAAGAGTTCCAGGATCGAGTGATGGGACACTCCGTGGTACTGATGAGCGACAATACCACGGTAGTGGCATACATCAACAAGCAGGGGACTGGTGTCCCACCAGCTTCATCAATTGGCGCAGGTGCACGAGTGGGCCGTAGCTCACTCAATAGAGCTGTCAGCCAGGTACATTCCAGGCAAGAGGAATGTGGTGGCAGACAAGCTCAGCCGCCAGAGCCAGGTGGTAGGGACCGAATGGTCCCTCCATCAGGAAGTGGCGGAAAGGCTGTTCGATCTGTGGGGGCATCCAGTCATCGATCTGTTCGCCACCCGGCACAACAGGAAACTCCAGGTCTTCTGTTCCGTCGTGCCGGACCCATGGGTCGCTGCGGAGGATGCGTTCCAACACCCGTGGGACAACCTCGATACACGCGCCTTTCCCCATTCTGTCTGATTCACCGGGTGATCAGCCGGTGATGATCACCCCGAATCTCAGAATGACTCTGGTGGCACCCAAATGGCCCCAGGCCAGGTGGTACCCGGACCTGCTAGCTCTCCTCTCAGAGGTGCCGAGAGAGAGATCCCCTGGCCCAACCTTCTGCGTCAACCTCACGCGCAACGGTTCCACCTGGCAGTGCATTCCCTGTGTCTTCACGGCTGGAGGTTATCCACCATCTCTTGCGAGCGAGAGGCTTTTCGCGCCGCGCAGCAACAGAGATGGCAGGATACCTCAGAAGATCCTCCGCAGCGGTGTACCAGGGAAAGTGGTCCGTCTTCTGTGGTTGGTGTCGTCGAAGGGGTATCTCTCCGGTCGGAGCTACTGTTCAACAGGTCGCGGACTTCCTCGTCTTCCTTCGCCGAGAGAAGCTTCTCTCCGTTTCAGCTGTAAAGGGCTACCGAGCCGCACTCGGCCTAGTCTTGCGGCTGAAAGGAGTAGACATCTCATCCTCTTTCGAGATTTCTCTACTCATGAGAAGCTTCGAACGGTCTTGCCCACCCAGGGATCTCAGGCCCCCTGCGTGGGATGTGACTCTTGTATTAAGGAGCCTGACTCGTGCACCGTACGAGCCTTTAAGAGAGTCGTCAGACAGGGATCTGACCCTCAAGACTGTTTTCTTGCTTGCCCTGGCATCGGCGAAGAGAGTTGGCGAGCTTCACGGACTTTCCTTTGATGTCAAACACTCGAGGGGATGGGGATCAGTTACGCTCGATTTCATCCCGGATTTCGTTGCGAAGACTCAGAACCCTTCGGTCCCTGACGCACGGTTCGAGTCCTTCACGATCCCCTCCCTAGAGGACTTCGTAGATAATGATCCAGACGAGATGCCACTGTGTCCTGTTAGGGTGCTGCGGCGCTATCTGAAGAGGACTCAGCACCTCCAGCCTGAGTGTCGACGACTCTTCGTTAGCACTGGCTCGACCAAGAAAGAAGTGTCCAAGAATACCATGTCTTTTAAACTTCGTGAGACGATAAGGAGAGCGTACTCTGCTGCAGGAGAAGACGACACCGGTACGCTCCGTCCGAGAGCTCACGAGGTTCGCAGCATTGGTCCGTCCCTAGCATTCCGGAAGAATATGTCGGTACCACAGGTGCTGAAGGCAGGGGTGTGGTCCCGACAGACTACCTTCACCTCCTTCTACCTCCGGGATGTTGCACACAAGTCCTTGGACACTTTTTCCTTGGGTCCTGTGGTGGCTGCTCAACAAGTTGTGTAGCTTATCCAGCTCCCCTAGCGGGACAGGTTGCATCTCGCCTATGTTGTACGGTAGTGATTGGGAGATGAATCTTGAGTGACTGGCCTCTATTCCTCTCCCCATCCTAAGCTCTCTTCCCACGGGCAGGGAGCGGACGTGCCGTTACAAGCTGGACCGGGCGATCGAGGCAGGTAAGCACATAACGAGAGCTTCCGTTCTATTTCCTTTCAGGTTAATAGAAGCAACCCCACTCCCTCCTCTTGCAAGGGGAGGAGGGAGTCCATGACTTTGAGACAAACCCAAAACTTGTATTTGCCTTATTGTCATCCGACGTCAATTCTTCCTAGCCTACTTTGCATGAACTGACGTTTCCTCTTTCATGCAAAGGGGCCCAGAAGTCTGACAACTGATCCTGCGTTTCCTACAACCCGATCTTTTGTCAGAGGCAGTTTTTTCCCTTCCTCGCTCTTACGACCAGGAAGGGAAGACAAGGTGGTGAACTCCAGTCAGTTCAGAGAGACTTTTTCAGATTCCTCCCTCCAATCAGTAAGTCTCCTAATGTAAAGGACCGAGGGTTTGTATATTGTGTCGGAACAAATAACAATTTTTAAAGTAAATTGTATTTTTCCTAACTATACAAACCCGAGGTCCTTTACAATTATGCCCACCTCATGCCACCCCTCAATCTGTACCTGGGCTGAAAAGCAAATTGGAATGTTTACATCCGGGCAGGCGTTGCTCCCGCCTCCCGGACAGTAGTTAACTGCCTAAACCACCTTGTTTGAAGTTCAACGGCCGTTTCCAGCCTACGCCTGAAAGTAATCTCCTAATGTAAAGGACCTCGGGTTTGTATAGTTAGGAAAAATACAATTTACTTTAAAAATTGTTATTTTCCACTTGCTAAAATTTATTGGCCCTGGTAAATAGGAAAAGATATCATAGTTGGGACTGGGTTTATATCTGAGGCTAAATAGTGGGAACTGTGGTAGGACCATCAGCTACCCGATAATCTTTGGATCTGAGAGATATCATATTGGTAATTCAAGGGTGGAACTATTCTTTGGGGTTGGGCCATGGATTCCAGGGGGTGTCTGGTTCTGGGAATAGGACTCTCGGCATTCTATTCGGTTTCCCCATAATATGATTAGTGGGGGTGATTGTATTCTTGTAATACTCTCAGTCCTAGCGAGCAGGTTTGGCTTACACTTGGGCCATACTCTCAGTCCTAGCGAGCAGGTTTGGCTTACACTTGGGCCACTCTAATCATATTGTGCCATCCTCTGTGGGGTAGGGTGTGGCATGGACATTTGACAGTTGGTTCTCACTTGTGCCATTAGTGGAAGAATAAACTCCATGAAAGGCTGATGATAACTTTTTTAAGGTTTTCACATTTACTTAATTTTTTTTTCTCTCTATTCGATCTTTTATGAGTTTTTGCAATAAAGATTCAAGTACCCCTGGACCCTCTGATGATACTGGTTTGGCACAGATGACGACCTCTGCACCCACCTTGCAGATTGAAAATCCACCAAATGTTGATGACCTTAGATCGGCTTCAAGACAAGAGGCATCTGCTTTGGAATCTGCTGAAAGTGCAAATAAATTGGTGGCAATGCTAGAACCATTTATTTACCCAAGTATTGAGCTTGAGGAAGATAAATCTATCTTGTTCATCGAATCTCTTCCATTAGCTATGAGATATGAAATAATAGATGAGGAATTTAGCAAATATGGAATTATTAAGGAAATTGGAATCAAATTGGGAGACACTTTTCAGTTCTGGCAGGTTTGGATAATAGACTATAAAGAGGCTTTGTTGCCTTCTCCGATTGTAAGAAGTCTAGAAAGAATATCTCATGTTTGTTACCTTACTTGAAGGTATATTATCCAAAAAACCCTGATGACAACAAAATTGTAAAACTCAGTAGCAAGAACCCCCAAGCCAGCAAAATGGCTTATAGTAACAGTTCAAGAGCAGCAGGGCAACATAATACTATTCAGGAGGTATTTGAAACATCAGATAGGAGGCATCAATAATTCCAGAATTGCATACTTTGGACAAGACAGCTTTTTGATCCATGCTGAATCAGTGGAACAGGCAGCCATGATATCCAACTGGAGGATTACCCTAAAAGGTAAGATCAAAGAAGTAAAGCCTCACTACAATTTTAGCTATGCTAAAGGTGTCATCTTCCACCAGGGCTTATATGAATTTTCAGAGGAGGAATCCTTGATATGTGTCCTAGTGTTTGGAGAGTATTTAAAGTACCTACATCTTCCATGATTATTTTTACAATTTATGTTGAAGGCTTACCAAATTTCATTGAAACTGAAAAAGAAATAATCAATATTTGTCCTTTTAAGCCCCGGCCACTTCAGTGTTTCAGCTGTTTTGGTTATGGCCAGCCATCCCGGGCATGTACAAGACCTAAGCTCTGTGGTACATGCTGTCTCCCAGAGCACGGTGATTGTTCAAGACAGTTGAATTGCATAAACTGTAAGAAGGAACATAGTCCTAGCGATAGGAATTGTGAATCTTACAAAGTTGAACAGGAATCTTTGCTTAAAGCCCATGCAGAACACACAGTGTGGGGATATGAAAAGAAACTCATAGCTAGGACAACTAAATACAGTGATGTAGTGAAACAGAAATATAGTAATTCCAGTTCCCTCAGCAAACAACCATTACCAAAGAGGGAATCTTGTCCAAGTCCCCATCAGGTAAGCCCTCTCTTTCAAGGGCCTCATATTCTTCATTAGTCAGTCAACTAAAAAGGTCTCTTCATAATGGCATCATTTGATATCTGCGTGCACGTGTGCAAAGAAAAGCTAAAAAATTCCTGTTGAGAGAGAGAAATCCTTGTATAGTATGTCTGCAAGAAACCAAATTAGGCCCTTGTATTTTTTATCTTGGATTTCATTATGAGATTTTCTCCTCTGTTCCTCATGCCAGCAACCGTGCACGTGGGGGAGTTGCTATTATTGTGAGTAAATCTTTGGTATACTTTCAAATATGCTGTACTGTACTACAAATTTACAGGCACTTGCACTAAAGATAATTTTAGACAAGCAAATTAGTGTCTGTTCCATCTACCATCCTCTTAGATCTGCCTTTTCAATGGTGGACATTCATTGTTAAGTCAGTTACCATCACCTTTCATGCTTGTAGGCAATTCTAATGCACACAATCCATCGTGGGGAGATGATTCCTTAGATAATGGGAGAAAAGTGATAGAGGAAGTTAATAATAATAATAATAATAATATCGTGCTTCATAATAATGATGGTATGATGACTTACCATAACATACATTTTAATCCTATTCAGCTATTGATCTGAGTATATGTTCCGTAGACATAGCTTTAGATTTTAACTGGTCTGTTAATGATTATCTGAATGGTAGTGATCACTATCCTATCCATTTTAAGTTCGTCTGGAATGTTCCTACAGAAGCACCACCAAAATGGAAGGTAATGGAAGCAGACTGGGTGAAATATAAGGTGGGTATAAAATTAAAAAAAACTTATGAATCTTTTAAATGCTTTTAGAAGCATATGACTATTTTTCAAAAACAGTTTTAACCATTGGAGAGGCTGCTACACCTAGAACAAATGGAAAACTACGAAGACCTACAGCTGTCTTTTGGTGGGATAAGAATTGTGCTTTTCTCAGAATCACAAGAAGATGCTATAAAAATACAAGTCATGTGGCACATCTACTGCTAAGATAATATATCAACGAGCTATGGCCAAACAGCGTCGATATTTTTGTAGTGCAAAAAGAAATACATGGATATACTATATAAATGGGATTATTCAAAAACTCCATCCAGAATAGTTTGGAAGAAAGTAAGGAAGCTCCCAGGGAAATTTTCTCCTCCTAAAACACCCTCCTTAAGGTTGGAGATTCACTAATAACAAGTCCCAAAGATGTAGCTGAATACCTAGGTCTTCACTTTTCTAATATTTCAAGTCCAAATAATTATCCCACCGACTTTCAAAGGATTAGGAACTCCCAGGTTCCTGTAGATTTATCTGGTTGTAGTCTTGAAGCTTACAATGCTAATTCTCGCTTCATGAGCTACAAGATGCCTTTTCTTTAATGGATGATACTTCTCCTGGTGAGGATACTATCTGTATGTAATGCTTCGACAGTTACCTGAAGAGGCAAAAACTTACCTCTTGAAGATTATTAATAGAATTTGGGATACTGGAATTTTACCAAAAGGATGGCAAATTGCTGTAGTAATTCCAATTCAGAAACCGAATAAAGACCCTCATCAGACTACTAGTTACAGGCCCATAGCTCTTACTAGCTGTGTATGCAAGCTGATGGAGAAGATGATCAACTCTCGTTTAGTCTGGCATTTAGATGCACAAATTACTTTCTCCACTCCAGTTTGGATTTCGCAAAAACACATCTGCCTTGGACCACTGCTAAGACTTTCTAATCAGATTCAACAGGGCTTTGTAAACCAGTGCCAAACAATGTGTATTTTTTGATTTAGAAAAAGCGTATGATACAACATGGCATCATGGAATTATTAAGCAGCTACATAAATTGGGCTTAAAAGGAAATATGATTAGGTACATTAAATTAGGCTTAAAAGGAAATATGATTAGGTTCATTAACTCCTTTTTAACAGACCTGTCTATAAGAACAAGAATAGGAAATACTTTGTCTTCCCCATCCAAACTAGGTGTTCCACAGGGGAGTGTGCTAAGTGTAACTTGCTTGGCTGTTGCCATTGGTAGCATCATCAATGAAATTTCAAATCCTGTACGGACCTCACTTTTTGTTGATGATGTGGCTATTCATTGCACTGCATATGATGCTGAGTCGGCTTGCAGATATTTACAAAAATCCATCAACTCTATCTCTAGATGAGCAAAACAAAATGGCTTCAGGTTTTCTACAAATAAGACAGTTGCTGTTCGTTTTACTAGGTGTAGTCGTCAAGAAGCTGTACCAAATTTGAAACTTGATGGGCTGTTGTACCATAAGTGAATGGCATAAAGTTTTTAGGAATGATAGGCCAGCCCTATGAGAGCTGAAAGTCAGCTCAGTGGTCTGGTTAAACTAAGCATATTGAAAATTTAAAGTGCAAAGTAAAAAAAATCTCGCAATCTTTTTAAAGTGATCTCTGGCTTTAACTGGGGCGCAGATAAGAAATCTTTGCTACAAATATATGATGCACTATGTAGATCAAAGTTGGATTATGGAAGTCAGACTTAATCATCAGCATGCAAAAGCAAACTCCATGAACTTGATGTAGTCCACAGTACTTTATGGGTTTACGTATTTGCTCTGGGGCTCACCCAACATCTCTTGTCGAGAGTCTTTATGTGGACACGCACCAACTTCCACTTAATTTACAAGGAGAGGAGTTAGGCCTCCGATACTTGATGAGGATTAAAAATAAGGTTATTCGTCAACTTGATGCTAGCAATTTCAAGCCAAGATCTGTTCCATTCCAGATTCGGCTAAATGTATCTGTAAATGATAATTCTATACAGACTCAGAATGTTCATGAATTTGGCCCTTTCCAAAACTCACCTTGGCTCATACCAAAAGCTGAATTGTGCAAGAAAAATAGTCAAAAAGAACACCCCTGTTGAAGCAATAACATTACTGTTTTTTCAGAATATGATGAAGTTCATAATAACGACTATAAAATTTATACAAATGGCTCGAAGTCAGGCGAGGGAGTAGGTTTGGCTGTTGTCACAGATAATTTTGTGATGTTGCAAAGCTGCTTCCTGCTGCTTCAGTATATACAGCTGAGCTATCTGCCATTGTTAAAGCCCTAGATATAGCATATCATTCAAATAAGAAGTCTTGTGACATATATTCAGATTGTAAAAGTACTCTGGAAAGCCTGAACAATTATAATTCATCCCATCCTTTAGTACAGAAGGCTCAGGCTTGGCTGTTTCGCATTTCATGTAAGCCTAAAACAGTTTGTTTTTGTTGGATTCCTGGTCATCTTGGGATCCCAGGGAATGAAGAAGCAGACAAAGAAGCAAAGAATGGCTGTACCCAAGGAGAAATTGATATAAACATAGTTCCCCACTTAGATACGAAAATATCTGTTCGCAATTATATACTAAGTGGCAAGAGCGATGGTCATCTCCCCTTCTTGCTATAAATAAGAAGTTAAAAACTATTAAACCTCAAATAGGATTTTGGCAGTCATCCTATCAAAGCAACAGGAGGACTGAAGTTATCCTAACAAGGCTGAGGATTGGTCACTGCCGACTGACACAGTTTTCTTCTTGATGGTAGTAGTGCTCCAGTGGTGTGTTCACTGTGATAGACCTTTGACAGTTGAGCGCATTCTGGTTCACTGCACCAGGTATGCTGATGAGAGGCGGGTGTACAATTTAGATGGTAAAACCATGACAGAAATTTTGGGAGATAACACTGATGTTGGCCCTGTTTTGAGTTTTTTAAAGGCTTGTGGTTTTCCTAAAAATATATCTGATAATTTTTATAGATATGTATTTTTTTATCTTATTTATGGCAGTTTTTAATTCCATTAGAAATTAAATCACTTCGATTTTACCGTTTTAAACATTGATCTTCAGAATATCTATTTTAAACTCATTATTTTTATCATTTCCATTTTCATTTATTCTCATCATAGCACTGAATGATCCTTTGGGTCCCAGTGCTTGGCTTTACGCCTAAATTACTTGCTCCATTCCGTTCCAGCCCTATGAGAGCCATTAATCGACTCAATGGTCCGGTTAAACTATTTAATAATAGTAATAATAATTTAACTTGCTCTTTTCTTTTCATGCCACGTGTGATTGCATAGCTATATTTTAGAGGGAGGCAGTGCCCCAATTTGTGCTCACTGTGGTGGCCAGCTATCCATTGAGCACATGCTGGTGCACTGTCCTAAATTTAATCGCCTTAGGGCAAAGTACTTACTAACTGGGAAGACTATTTTAGAACTTTTAAATGATGACGTTGAGGTAGATACTCTTTTGGGTTATCTGAAAGAACCTGGTTATTTTAATGAGATGTGATATTGGTATATTTAATAAAGATTTTAGTCATATTTACTCTTATACTGAGTATATATTGTGAATATAAAAGTTTAATATATACTTATTTTTTGTTGGTTCTATCTAATATCATTCTTCATTTTTCACGTTCATATTTTAACGTTGATTTTTACTATTATGTCATCATTCACCTATTCATTATCAATCATATCATAAATTTATATATTCTGGCGCTTGGTCTTCAAGACCTAAATTTCATAATCAGTCAATCAATCACCCAGATTCAAAGGTGGCCTGTGTTGAGCAACTCTTGCCTTGTTTCATCTTCACGAATTCCAGATTCTAATAAAATAACAACCCTCTCATCAGCCTTCATATTTGTAAGGTTCATATCCTCAGCTTGTTCCCTAAGGTCAACAAGAAAATCAGTAAATGACTCACCAGGCTCTTGTTTCTTCTTACAAACTACTTTGATCCACTGCAGTGTTCCTTCAATCTCGTAAGAAAGACGTGATATTATCTAGGATTCCATTCAAGATCATTGGATTATCCATTACATGATGAATTCTTTGCAGAAAATCCAAAACGTAGGTACTAGGTACTCATGAGAGTTTTCTTTCTACTTTGGAACTTGTATATAATTTTTCCATCTAGCTTTCCACTTCAGGAAAGGTTTTAGACACAGTCCTTAAGTCATTATGGTGGTTGAAGAATGGAAATATTTGTGGTTTTATGTTTTTGCTGTTAATCTTACAGAGAAGCAGTATTTTTTCTACAGATACAAACCCCAATTATTGGTTACGATTCTGATGCTCAAGCTTGAGATACTCACTCTTGTTGTTGTTGCCGCAATTGCATAATAAGCAACATAGGATCACATATATTTTGGTCACTTCTTTTGGTCTCCCGTCAGTCAGAAGTACAGGGGTTTCATCTTTTTGCCCTCTGTGAAATGCAGTGGCCTAGGCCTTCTTTATTTCTGCTTGAAGAAATTGAATCAATCTTGCTGAACTGTTCCTTTGTGTTGTAATTCATTCCCAGTGCACACAAATAATTCTAGGTTTCTTCAATAGTCAGGCTTGTTGTATCATCCTCAGTGAATGTCATCATGATCCTCTATTATTTATATCTCACTGTAGTGCTGAAGGTCCATTATAGTTTTCTGTAAAAGAAAACTATTGTACTGGCTTTATTCTGTCCGCACTTGTTTTCTGTCCACCCTCAGATCTTAAAAACTACCGAGGCTAGAGGGTTGCAAATTGGTATTTTGGTCATCCACCCTCCAATCATCAAATACCTAATTGCAGCCCTTTAGCATCAGTAGTTTTTATTTTATTTAAGGTTACAATTACCACCGGGCTGCTGTTCAAGTTCCATGGGCCACGGCTACAGTGTTATACTGAGACCACTGAAAGATAGATCTGTTTTCGGTGGCCTAAATTATTCGCTGTAGCTGCTGTACAGAAAATTCGATTATGCAGAAGAAACTTCAGCGCATTTTTTCACTTGTTTGCCATGCAACCACTTTGTAATTCATATTGCCATGTAAAATACAAAGCCCACTTAAGGTACTGTACGTGCTGAAGAACACTTTCAGCCATTGATTCCCGACAGCCCAGATTTTGTATGGTAACGCAGTTTGTAAACAAACATTTCATTTGTAAATAATCGTTACTCATTACTCTAATAGTAATTAATGTACTCGACATTAAAACTTGGGAAGAACCTAGAACTAGACACACAACACTGATTAAAGCAAGAATATTTAATTCTCAGGGAAATTTGACATGTAATTATTCACGGTTAGCTGTCACCCAAATTCAGCGAGCCATGAAATACCCGTAACTAACTAACATACCCTCTAAGGGGTAAAATCACATCTTAATTACTGTATATAGTGAACTTGGCTGGAAAGGCACAAGGACTTCGAATAATGCTGGAAGATGTTGGTTCTGTAGAGAGGGAACAAGCCGGGGAATTTTAGACAGAGCTATTGATAATGTTAAGTGTAAGTATCATAGGGTCCAGGTGGCATATGCAGCATTAGACTGCCATTTTGTGATGAACTAGTGTCAAAGCAAGTTATATGTATAATGGAATGGAAGGTTTGTACTATACTTAAGAAACAAAAATGGTTTTAGATTTTGTGTATTTTTTTGAGGGACCAGATGCAGTCATTTCTGATATTTGACTTTATTATTTTCTTGTATAGATTGATATCATGCTGAAGACGGCTGCAATTGTGGGTGTTACAAGTGCTCTATGGGCTGCTGGACAGCATGGATTGTCACTTTGCGGATTTTTAATACCAAAGCTTAATGGCTTACACCTGGCTGTCTTAGCTGCGGGAGTTTATTTGACAACTGGTGGAGCGCATACTCTTTGGTTAGCTTATCACACCCTTCCTCGAGACCTCAAGTAAGCTAAATCTTTGTTACTCTGAATATAATAATAATTTTCTTGAACTGGGATTCCTGTTATATACTTTAGTGTTCATATTGCTCTTGACTTTCTCACTTTGAGTTCATCTGTACCTATACAACAGGTTTTAAGAAATACTGTATGAGGTTATGTAGTATATATGTATGTATGTATATATATATATATATATATATATATATATATATATATATATATATATATATATATATATATATATATATATATATATATAAATCTCATATTGTTTTCTTAAAAACTGTATATATAAAATCTCATCCCTTTCCATATAAAGCACTCAACACTGATTTATTGTCGAACTTCAGGTGGTCCAACAACTGTGAATCCATTCAGGGTATCTCTTTATCGCTTATTCTCTTTTTATCGCTTGTTCTGTGCATGTCCATACAGTATTCGTTTAATAGACTCGGTTTATAATTCCATTATATATATATATATGTGTGTGTGTGTGTGTATATGTGTGTATATGTATATCTATGTATGTATAATATATATATATATATATATATATATATATATATATATATATATATATATATATATATATATATATATATATATATATATATATATATATATATATATATTTTATATGTTATGGTTGGAATGGGAAATGGACGGAAAACTGCCATTCCTAGATGCATTTACAGTATATGCATTTACAGAAAACCCACCTTCTTCTGTTTCCTACATTCATTTTTAAGCTACCATGATGTCTCCGTAAAGATCATGGTAGGGTGCAACTTATTCCTCAGAGGACTTAGGATATGTTCAAATGGGTACCTAGATAAAGAATTCAACACAATCCGCCAACACCTAACGCAACTGCTCTATCCACCACACATTATCGAGAGGGCTATTAACAAAGCAAATAAAATATACTATAGAGGTCCCACTCACAACAGACAAATAGATTTTAACAACAAAATAAAGCTTCCGTACAACATAAACATCCAAAAAGCCACCGAACAACTCAGATATAACAATTCCTTCATTTTCCATTATTCCAAATCCATCGGGAGCTCGCTCATTAACGTATACTTAAATAACAAAGGTGAAGAAGCCGGAGTTTACAAGATACCGTGTAGCAATTGTAATGACATTTACGTCTGGGAGACAGGTAGATCGCTTTTGCAAAGAATAACAGAGCACAAAAGATCAGTACGTTACGCTTCGGAGAGTTTGGGGATTTTCCTACATATCAGAAATATAGGCCATATCGTAAACTGGAGTGGGGGTGAGCTGGTTTTTAAAAGTAGCTGTCCATACAAAAGAAAGATGCTGGAATCTGCTATCACCAATCAAACCAACAATATGAACTTGTCAGGAGGACATTGGAAATCGGACGACATCGACGCTTTAATCCTCAGACCGCTTCTGAAGAAGGTGTTCCAGGGCACACGACCACCAGAATCGTCGGCAAACGGGAGTTAATGGGCCGAAAACCACTGAGGAACAGTTTATTCTCCTCCTCCTCAGGAAACAGTCACCTTCATACCATCGGAGACTTAATGCCACACCTATATATGCTTTGTATATATACCCTTGTAACATTTCATCTGTCCGTATTTTTCCAGTGAACATGGGCACAAGGAAGTGCCTTTGAAATATATGGTTGCAATGTTCAAATAGTGTTTTATGGGCCTTTTTATCTTCATATTATACTGTAGTATTACAGTAAAAGACATTCATATGTATACAGTATATATGTATATATATATATATATATATATATATATATATATATATATATATATATATATATATATATATATATATATATATATATATATATATATATATATATATATATATATATATATATATATATATATATATATATATATATATATGTATATATTGTATATATATAATTATATATATATACACACATGCACACAGTTGATCCCCCCTGTTCATGGGGGTAGGTGCCACGATCACCTGTGAGTACCGAAAATCCACGATATGTTGGAACTCCCCCTTTAAAAACGTTCGTAATTGCCTATTTAATAGTTCAAACACCAAAGACCACCCTCTAAAAATGCTTATGACTGCCTGTTTTAATCATTCAAATGCCAAATATGCCTTAAACTATCATCCTAAAACACATTAATATTATTTTAATTTTTAATATTACTTTGATATCATTGTAATATCATGGTAATATTGTTTTAATACCACTTTAATATCATTTCAATACTTATCATTCCTGATCTGCGTAGCTATAAGGAGGTGAGAAATAGGCAGTTATAAGCATTTTTAGAGTTGGGGGGTGTCCAACATATCGCAGATTTTCGGTATTCACAGGTGATTGTGGTACGTGAATCCCATGAATAGGGTGGTCAACTGTACACACACACACACACACACACACACACACACACACATATATATATATATATATATATATATATATATATATATAAAGGATTTTGACAAAGGAAAAATCTATTTCTGGGAGAGACCTGTGTCACCCGGTGAAATAACCTTTCAGCACTTATTTCTAGGTAAACCTATTGCTAAATATACCAGAGAAAAGCTAAAAGCTAAGCGGAGTTACTACCCCGGTGCGAGCTCCATGAAATGGAGTCGTGTATGAGAAAGGGTGAGATTGTCACAATCACAGGCCTCCGCCCTGTAAACATTCCCAATGTCAAAAGTCCCACCGAGCGAGGTGCCGTTACAAACCCCCGCACCACTCGCGGACTGTAAACAAGCCGGCGACACCCACATTCCACATTAGCACCCCATCCTGGAATGGTATTTTACCAGGGGGGGAAAAGAAGGAATCATGGGAGGTCACCCGGGTGACACAGGTCTCTCCCAGAAATAGATTTTTCCTTTGTCAAAATCCTTTTCTGGGTTTTCCGACCTGTGTCACCCGGTGAAATAATAACAGAGAAATCAAAATACCATCCTGAAACAAAAGGGAGACTTGTAGAGGAAAGTAATAAAACTAAATTTCCACAAGAGTTTTAATTATCCCAGTAGCAAGATGTGGTATTAAGATATAATAATGATATAATAAATATACTTAGATTTAATACAATATTAAAGGGTACATGAATATAAAGTCATCCTTAGATTAATGAGTACATAAAAGTGAAAATTAGGTACTAAACATTATACTTAAAACTAAGGTGGGGAAACTATGTCCCACAAGAAAATACATGTAACAATTAAATTAAACAAATAGACAGGACAAAACTATGACATGGTCAGGAGATAGGCTGTGAAGCATGCCTGACCTGGAGATGACCGAAGGGGAATAAATGAGGCAGGTAGGAGGGAGGAGAGTGACTGAGTACTAAGAAAATTTAAACTGGGGGGGAACGATGTTCCCTGCCGCCACTGTAGTGAATTTCAGAGCTTCTAGTGATTTCAGGTAGTGGCGTTTAAAAACTACGGGAGACTTCCACCCCGTGTATTTTGAAAGATCCTCGAAATTCATATAATGGAAATAGTTAGTGGAGGTGGCCACTGCTCTAATGTCATGGACTTTTGGGACTGAATCTGGGTTTGCATGTTTAATGAAATACAGGATCTGTTGCCTAATGGCTTTCAAAGAGATAGTTCCTCCCCTTCCCTTACAAACAGAGGCCCGGAAGTTATGTGTGAGGTCCTGTCAAAATAGGCTTTCAAGGTAAAGACTGGGCATAAAGACAGGTCCTGTGGGAGGGGGATGACCTTCCAGGGAGACCACCTATCTCGAGGATCTTCATTTTTAGCTAGGAACTTAGGGTGAGGAGCTAGCAACACTTCACCTGATGGAAGGAAATCAATATGATTGGGTTCTCTAGACAGGGCAGACAGTTCAGAAATTCTAGCACCTGAAGCTAAACTAATCAAAAATAAGGTCTTCCTCAATAAGTTAGTGAAAGAGCAATTATGATTATCTATTTCTGAGGCTAACTTAAGAACATCATTTAAGAACCAGGAAACCGAATTTGGGCAGGTTACTGGCCTTAAACGAGCACAGGCTTTAGGGATAGACGAAAAATAAGAGTCTGTTAAGTTAATCTTAAACCCGTGTAAAAATATCTTTTTCAAAGCTGATTTTGCTGTAGTAATGGTACTTGAGGCTAGACCTTTCTCAAATAATGACCTAAAAAATGAAATAGCTAAATTAGTGGTCATTACAGTAGCTTCAGATTCTTTTAAGAAGAGTGCTAATTTCCTAACTGCTGAGTCATATTGTCTAAGAGTGGATTCCCTTTTATCTGATTCTAGGAACAAAGTGTTAATAGGATCAATATTAGCATCCTTCTGAGCTGCAGACTTCATGAAATCCACAAAGCCAGGGCATTCTGAATTCTTGAGGAAGCTGACACAGTCTGAGTTTATACTATTTGCGTCAGTTTCGTTGGGATTTGCAAACACCAAAGCTTCAGCTCTGAAACCAGTTGCTCTTTTTGGAGCTAAATCTGACCTTGAATGTCCTGAGCTTGGAAGGACTTTCAGAATTGTTCCAATCTATGGACATTGCATCTGTGATCAGAGATATTTTGTCTTCTGATCAGAACAACAACAGCGGATGCATGCATAAAAGTGGAATGTGGGTGATGACATTACCTTGCAAGGTGGGTAGCAGACAGATTGTTTGTTTACAGTCCTGGAGATCCGACTTCCTTGAACCTCCCTGTTTAAACGGGGTTTTACTGTCTTATATGAATCACGCAGTTTCTTCAGGGTTAGAAAGACTGCCATAGCTTCCAGAACATGGGACTTTTTGACATTGGGAATGTTTACAGTGATGGCGGAGGCCTGTGATTGTGACAATCTCACCTCTTTCATACACAGACTCCATTTCATGGAGCTTGTTTACAGTCCGCGAGTGGTGCGGGGTTTGTAGTAATGTTTACTCTGGCAATTAGCTTTTTAGCTTTTCTCTGGTATATTTAGCAATAGCTTTACCTAGAAATAAGTGCTGAAAGGTTATTTCACCGGGTGACACAGGTCGGAAAACCCAGAAATATATATATATATATATATATATATATATATATATATATATATATATATATATATATATATATATATATATATATATATATATATTTTCATGATGTTGCCTTGTAATACATATATCCTCCGATAATTTTGACATATTTACTTTTTCATGTGTTATGGTGTAATGATAGTGGTTGTTGAAGTATCATATTTAGTTTGGCATCAGATCTCAAAAGAACTAATGATTAATTAACTTGATAGCATAATTTAGAATTGTTATTATAATTTTAATAGTAACATAATTTAGAACGAATATCTTTCTTGGTAAAAGCGTAGTATTTGAACACGTGTGTGTGTGTGTGTGTGTGTGTGTGTGTGTGTCCAGGAAGGGCTTGTTTCATTTCAATTGTCATCAGTTCAGATAAGAGCGAGCGCTTTGTTTTGGGTTAGTGATGACAGGTTGCGAAAACAAACGCCGATTCGTCCCATACGGGCTCGAGACAAGTGATTTCACGTTGTTGCATGTATGCCACTTGGAGAGAAAGAATACGTGTCCTGATCAATTATGTCATGTTTTGTAAGATTGCATTCAAAATGTTTTGCTGGGATGACGTAACTTTCCTTCTAGAAGCTTCTCTCCATTGTATCTCGCACCCAAAACGCTTTAATGACGTCACTTCCCTGCTTCTAGAACTTTTGTATCTCGCACCCAAAATGCTTTAATGACATCATGTAATTGTTTCACGTGTTACTGGAATCCTAAAATCTATTTCATTCTGATATCTGAGACCAGTTGAATTGGTACCCTCTCTCTCTCTCTTGTTCTTAGAAAGAGATGTTTTAACGTAGTTTTGTGGTCACATATTAACATTAACTTTTGAGATCTGAATTTAGCAAAGTTATTTAGTTCGTAACGGCGCCTGGTAAAAAAGTGTGTATTGTGTAACGCAGCTGCAGCAAGTGATTTACAGAGGTTTTCACAAGTTGTGTAAGGTAACGTGAATTTTACTTATTAATACCATGGTATGATAAGTTAGGAAATTTTGAACAAGTGAAATCATTATTGGTAAATCTTATGTGTATTTTGGTGTGTTTTTCTATTTACAATCTCTTTATATTTTCACATTTTTTGTGTTTGTGATGTAACATTTATTTACATAGCATTTTAAATATTTCTTGGTAATTTAACATTGCATATGTAATTTAACATTGCATATTTGATTTTGATATCTCATGTGTTAAGATTTTCTTTTTAAATCTTGAGTAATCCTTGATAGTTTAAATTTTGCTTGATTAATTTAAATTCTTGATAAAGTTTTTGTGAATTAGTTTTGTTTCATAACTTAATTCAAGAATTAATTAAGTGTTGTGTTATTTTCAAGTAATAATAAATTTTTCAGATTGTGAATTCTAATTAATTGTGAATTCTAATTATAAACTTTGAATTTGAAAATAAATTTTTGTATTTAACATTTTTAGAAAAAAAGTGTTTCATTTATTGATCACCAGTGAATAGGATTGATTGTGTGTGCATAAGGCAAAGTGATAAACATGTTTTGTTCTTTTAGTTTTGCTAAAGTGAATTAAGACCAGGGAAACAGAGTTTTTTGATGGAGTGATGCCCTTTTACTCTAAAAGATTTCTAGTTTAAATTTTGATACCTCACACATATTCTGATGAACTTAGTTTGATTTTTCAAGTGATTGATAAATAAGTTTTTCCTAAGGGATCACTGTTACCTTTAGAGTACTCAGTCGTAATAAAGGGATTTTGACAAAGGAAAAAGGGATTTTGACAAAGGAAAAATGGATTTTGACAAAGGAAAAAGGGATTTTGACAAAGGAAAAATCTATTTCTGAGGAAGGCCCCGTGTCACCCGGTGAAATTCCATACTAACACGAATTTCTAGGTATAAATTGCTAGATATACCAGAGAAAAAGAGCTTTCAGGAATGCTGGGGTTACTACCCCCAGATCGAGCGTCTTCCCTAAGGAAGACGTCGGTATAACCAAGGGTGAGTGAAAGGATCACAACCACAGAGCTACACTCGATAGATATCCCCATGTCAAAACTCCTCGAAGAGAGCGGTGAGCCGTTACAGCCCCCACGCACAGGCGTCCGCCAGGCCGGCGACACCAGCGCCACCTACATCATTCCAGACTAGCACCACCCCCAGGCTTGGCATGTGCAAGTAGGGGGGGAGCGGAAGCCACTTCTGGGAGGGTCACCGGGTGACATGGGGCCTTCCTCAGAAATAGATTTTCCTTTGTCAAAATCCCTTTTCTGAGTCCAGCCCGTGTCAGCCGGTGAAATAGTGATAGAGAATCATGCCAAGACTGCAAACTACAAGGAAACAAAAGGTGATCTGAAGAAAAACACAAGCTATGGAAATGGATTTAATGAGGATATCTCTCACATGAAAAAATGAATATTAACATGAAAATACAGTAATACGACCTTAAAAGTAGAATACAAAGTCAATACACCAAACAATATGGCAGGCAAAATACATTCAAAAATACTTAAGATTATAAGGCAAAATACTTTCAAAAATACTTAAGGTTATAAGGAGTAAATATGAACTTATAACTAAACATAAGAGAGACATCTACAACACGAGAAAATTTATGGGGTACATGGAGCAAAATAAAAACAGCCCAGTACCCCTAAGACAATCCAAAATTACAGCATGTCAAAATACAGTCCCCAAAAGATAATAAAAAGACAATAATAATATCAATATGAGGAGCAAGGCAGTGAGGCATGATCATCCAGAAGGGCAGGCAGAGAAGTAAATGAGGCAGGGGGCCGGGGGGGAGGGGGAAGGATAAAGGATAATGGATAATTAAGGTGGGGGAATGACACCCCCCACAGCCACTATAGAAAATTTCAGGGCTTCGAGTGATTTTAAATAATGGCGTTTAAACACTAGAGGTGATTTCAACCCGTATATTTGGTAAGTTCTGAAAAATCCATATTATGAAAATAATTAGTGGAAGTAGCTACTGCACAAATATCATGAACCTTAGGGACTGAATCCAGGTTAGCTTGTTTAATGAAATACAGAATTTGTTGCCTTATTGCATTTAATGAAAGAGTTCCACCTTTCTCTCTGATAAAAAGAGGACCCGACTTACACTGTGGAGTTCTTAAAAGGTAAGACTTTAAGGTATAGACTGGGCATAAGGACTGGTCCTGTGGAAGGGGCACCACCTTCCAAGGAGACCACCTGTCTTGAGGGTCCTCATTTTTAGCTAAAAATCTATGATCAGGAGAAAGGAGGGCTTCTCCGGACGGGAGGAAACTAACAAAATCATCACCTCTAGAGAGAGCCGACAGCTCTGAAATTCTGGCACCTGAAGCCAAGCTAATCAGAAATAAAGTTTTCCTTAACAGATCCAAATAAGTGCATTGAGAGTTGTCAATCTCAGATGCTAACTTAAGCACATCATTGAGGAACCACGTAACAGAATGTGGGCATGATACGGGTCTCAGAAGAGCGCATGCTCTAGGAATAGATGAAAAGTAAGAATCTGTAAGGTCAATTTTAAAACCATATAAGAATACCTTCTTCAGGGCTGACTTAGCTGTGGTAATAGTGGCCGGGGCAAGGCCTTTTTCAAACAATGATCTAAAGAAGGTAACTGCTAGGTTAGTAGTCATGGTTTTGGGCTTCAGATGTCTTCAAAAAGAGGCCAATTTCTTGACTGCTGAGTCATATTGTCTGAGAGTAGAATCTCTCTTGTCTGATTCTAAAAACAGAGTGTTAATGGGGTCAATGTTTGCTCCCCTTTGAGCTGCGAACTTTATAAAGTCCATAAAACTAGGGCATTCTGAATTTTTGAGGAAGCTGACACAGTCTTGGTTTGTACTGTTTGGGTCAGTTTGGGATTGGGAATCAAGACTCCGCAACCCGAGTTCCTGAAGAAGAGGGAACCAATTGCTCTTCGGCCAGTAGGGGGCTACCAGGGCTAGTTGACCTTTGAATGACCTGAGTTTGTGCAGTACTTTCAACAGCAAATTTATTGGGGAAACAGATAAATCTTCTCCCAATTGTTCCAGTCTATGGTCATTGCGTCCGTGGCATACGCCTGAGGATCCAGGTTCGGGGCCACATAACAGGGAAACTTGAAGTTGCTCTCTGTTGCGAACAGATCCACTTGGAGACCCGGAACCTGGCAAATCCAATTGAAAGACTCTCCGTCCAGAGACCACTCCGTCTCCAACGGAGTGGTCCTGGACAGGGAATCTGCCACCACGTTCCGCACCCCGCTAGGTGGGTGGCTGACAGATGCCAGCTGTGCTTGTTCGCCAGGGAGAAAATAGCTACCATAACCTGGTTCACTCGACCTGATTTGGAGCCGCCCCTGTTGATGCAATGAACTACCACGGCGCTGTCCAACACCAGTCTGATATGAATCCGGCTGGGGGGGGCGGATTTTCTTTAAGGTTAGAAATACCGCCATAGCTTCCAAGGTGTTTATATGGAACCGTTGAAACATTGTGGACCACGTTCCTTGTACTTTTGTTTTGGCGAATACCCTCCCCAGCCGCTAATGAGGCGTCCGTGTGAACTACCAGCACCGGAGGTGGGAACTGAAGCGGAACTGTCTTGGACAGGCCGCTGACTGTGGACCAAGGCCGCAGTCTCGCCTTTAAAATCCGGGGATGGAGGAGACCTTGTCTCTGAGCCTGACATTGGCTCGACTCTGCCACACTCTGTTTATGTCTTTTAGTTTTGCTTTTAAGAGCAGGTCCGTCACTGAGGCAAACTGAAGGAACCGAGGATTCTTTCTTGGGCCCGGCGGGATGCTGCTTTGTCTCTCAGGAATTTCCTGGTAAGGAGGCTATCTCCTTCCGCTTGGGAGGCGGGAGGGATAACGTGTGAGAGGACAGATCCCACTGAAGACCCAGTCACTGAAACCGGGACTCCGGAGTCAGGCGGGACTTCTCTCTGTTCAGTTGAAAACCTAACGACTCCAGGAAGTTGATGACCGTGGCCGTGGCCTTCCGGCATTCTAGAACTGTTGGTGCCCAAATTATCCAATTGTCTAGGTGCGCTGCTAGGGATATCCTCGGGACCGGAGTTGCTGAACTACCGTGTCCGCCAGTTTTGTAAATATCCTGGGTGCAATATTTAGACCGAAAGGCATGACCCTGAAGGAGTAGGCTTGATTCCCGAGTCTGAAACCCAGGAATGGAGAGAAGCTCCGCGCAACCAGGACGTGATAGTAAGCATCTGAAAGATCGATAGAGGTGGTGACGGCTCCACGCGGAAGTAGAGTCCGTACCTGTGCTACCGTAAGCATGCGAAATTTGTCGCATTTTATGTAATGATTTAGACGCGACAGATCCAGAATCACTCTTTGCTGATCGAAGTCTTTCTTGGGAACAGTGAACAACCTGCCTTGAAATTTGAGGTGCCTTACTTTCTTTATTGCTCGCTTGTTGAGCAGTTCCGCCACATAGTCCTGTAGGACTCTTGAGGGTGGCTGGTAAAACCTGATCAGAGGAGGGGGGTCCTTGGTCCAGCTCCAACCTAGACCTTTGGACACAATGCTGTGTGCCCAAGGGCTGAAGGACCACTGGTCTCTGAACCAGTAAAGGCGACCACCTACCTGACTGTTCTCAGTGGGAGGAAGAGGGTTTGTTTCCTCTACCACGTCCAGGTTTACCTCTTGGGGCGATGTTGGACTTGCCTCTGTAAGGGGTCCAACCTCTTCCCCCTTGCACTCTATTAAGGCCGTGAAAGAACCCACGGCCTTCATAGGTAGGATTGTACGCCGGTGAGGCAACGTACGAGGGTGCAGCAAGGGAATGGGCTGGTTGGACCAGCACGTATTGTTGGGGATGAGCTTTAGAGGTGGAGGGCTGCGCGACTGCTGAGACCGGGACAGCTTGAACTACCGTCTGATGATGGGCCTCTTGTGTCTCTGAACCGCTTACCACTCTTTAGTCTGGGGGCCGCCAGATTCTGTGGTCTTAAGCTTGTAAGCTGAGATACCCCAGTGAGAGCGAAGACTCTGGTTGGCTCTAGTAGCCTCCCTCAGCACACTGGCTACCTCTTTCTCTGGGAAGAGGTTAGGGCCCCAGATAGAGCTCTTCATGAGCTTGTTAGGCTCATGACGTATGGTGGCTTCAGCAAAGATGAATTTCCTGCATTCTAGCTTAGCCATCATAAAGTCAAAAAGGTCTGTCTGAAACCCTGCTAACAGGGATTTAGCCAGAACCTGAAAGAAGGGCTCATCTGCACAGGAGACGGCAGTCGCTTCTGTGAGGCAGACGGAGTTCAAGGACCGGGCTAGCCTAGTCCGGGCCTCAAATTCTGTCTTCAGCAAGGCTTCTGGGAGCTTAGGAAGCTGTTAAGCTGAACTGGGTAGGCCTGCACAGTAGCGTCCAGCTTTCCCACAGTAAAGGTGGACGGCGTCTCTCCAGAACTCCTCACCCCCTGGGAATACCAGGGATGTGGAGTCTGTCTCCCTTAATTGAGGCAAGGGGTTGCCGTCAAAGCATGCTCGAGCCGTAGCCAGAGCCACTTTGTTTAGGCATGGAGTTGGCAACTTATCACCCAGGGCGAACATGGTGTAGTTGCCCTTGAAAGGTGTAAGCTTTGTGTTGTCTGCCTGCCACTCCGTAAGAGTGCGCAGGAGAGCCGACTGAGCTTGGTCCCTAGGGAAGATCACTGTCTCTCTAGGGACCTTGTCTGAGAATGTACCCAGGCTTCCTCCGTCAGCCTAACGAAGCCTGGGTAAGGGGGCAGGAGATCGGGAGGAAAGAACTCAAGTTCCTCTAACCGTCTCGTGCCAAGACCTTCAACAGTCAATGTACCCTCGTGCTGAATGGCACGAAGGGCAAAACACCAAGGGTTCCCGACATCGAAAGGAGGGAGATCAGCCGTGTCAGGGATAGCATACTGTGGTTCGACTCCGCCAGGGCGAGCCACTCCCGCCAGTATATTATCATGGCTGTGAAGTTTCTCAGAAATTTGGGAGAACTTCGACTCGACCTCCGCCGAGAACCTCTCGAACGAGTTTGCAAACGCCTCCGGGTCAAAGGCAGGCTGGCGAGGAGGGCTTGGTTTTGATGCCCTCTTACTTGCGCCTTTGCCGGAGGTTCCAGGTTTGCTCCCGGAGGCTACAGGTACGGGGACCTTAGCCTTCGACGGGGGGAAAGGAGATGCTTTCCTGGAAGACGAGGACTTAAAGCCCTTCGCCTTCCATGAAGTCTTCAGCTTCAACTTAGGGACAGCTGATGGAGCCCTGTCACCCAAGGTGGAAGACTTAACAAAACCTGAAAATGAAGATACAGAGGAAGATGGGGAATCAAAAAGGGCGCCCGCCCCCGCAACCTCACTTACCTCGCTACCTACCACTTGGTCCGGCTCTGTGTTCATCGGTTCCAGGTCCAAGTCTAACGCGGCGACATCCTCCGACACCTCCGCATAAAGGATGTCCTCTTGGGGTGGCTGGGTCGCATCCCGGATCTGCTGAATGATGGGGTTGGCCAACTCCTCGGGAACCGCAGCAGCCACCAGGCGCGAGGTAAAGCAGGTCCAACTTAGCGTCGAGGACATAAGGCTTCCCCGACGGAACATTTCTTCCAAACCCAGCCACCCAGGCACGGAGAGACTCAAGGAAGTCTTCTTGGAGGACTCGTCCGCCTGTAAGAAAACGGACAATTAGGGTTGAGCGGAAATATAAGCCCGAAAACCATATAAGCACTACACAGATATGAGGAGCGTAAGAAATGAAAGCTATATCTTACCGACTCGTCCTGGATGCCAGCGCACAAGAGCGAAGCAAACCTCACAGCCGTCGGTGCCAAACAATGAGGTCATCCAACCGGACCGCACAGCCAGCGTGGGTCGGCTCACCACATGCCCATACGGTTGCTGGAGAGAAGCGGTGCACCCCAGCTCCTCACAGCGAACAGTCTGTAAGTGTAAAAAGTACATGAACCTACCACTCTAAGCAACCTAAAGCTGGAAGGCCATGGGATTTCAACTTACCACCGGAATGTTCGGTGGAGAAGAAAAACCCCTCGTCAGAGACGAGACCACCAAGCCATAAAATAAACAGAGTGGAAGGCAAGATACTCCCGGTCACCGGAATACTCGGCGGAACGGAAGGTTTGAGACAACAGGGACCCACCACAAGGGCTGCCAGCAAAAAAGACGGCGGAACCCCAGGGTGGAGCACCGGACTCAATAAACACATAAAATAAGTGAAGTGGCGGAGTGAGAAGCCCACTCCGCTAGATAATATAAATATATATAAGATACAAGTGATGGTAATAATGAGAAAATCACCTCCGGAGACCGGAGGTATCCCTCTCTCCCTCTCACTCTCTCTCTCTCGAACCTCCCCGCCAGAGAAACAAAGGTGGGTGAGGTGCCCGTCATGAAAGGCCAAGTATAATATAAGCCGGAGCAGGCGCCAACGACCCAACCAAAGCAACCCGACGGAGAGTGGACAAGACCAAAGAAAGAATGTTCGAAACCCGCTCGATCTTGGAGAGTGGCAAACGAAACATCAAAACAAACACAGCGCTGCTGGGGACTAGTTCTGGGAGGGAACGAATCTCTCCACCAGAGGAAGTCCCCAACTCGGAGAAAACGCCATCTAGCGTCACCCGCACGAGAAAAGGCAAGAGCTGGCCTGAGATGAGGGGGAGGGAGGGTGGTGGGGTAGGGAAGAGGGTAGGCTAAGAAGAGTGAAAACAGGAGACAAGGGAAATAATTCACCCGCTCAACTGCAATCACACCACTCCACGCCAAGAAACATAATCTGAGCTTGGCAGGACAAGCCTACTCCTGAGGGAAGGGATGCGACCAAGAACTCAACGCCCGACTCCTGACTAGGCAAAGCCTAGGTAAACACCTGTGCTTAGGCATGGCCTAGGCTAACGGAAAGGAGTAAGGGAGGGTGGAGGAAGGAATAACAGGGAGAGAAATTCTGTGCGAGAACCAACCAGGACCGAAAGGAGGGGGCAAAAAAGCAAATAGCCTAGAGGAGGCACACCCAATGAACTCTACCCCTTCAAAGAAGGGGAGAACAAAGGGGCTCACTCTGCCACCCCAAAAACGGCCACTGGAGGAAACAGCGACAAAACTCCCACAACCTGATGATCCGCCCCACACCTAACCTATGAGGAGGCGAGAGGACAAGGAAGCCATACGAGCCTAACATTATGAAAGGCAAGGAGAAAAACCCACACACAATATAAAATAAAAACCATCACAATAAACACAATATACAAAAAATTATATTCCAAGAATAATGTGCTCATGCGAGGTGCGTAGCCTAACTCCGAGGAGCGGCCAGACATAGAGCTGGCGCTAAACCACGAAGAAACAACAATATATATATATAGCACCAACGCAAAAAAAATAATAATAATAATAGTAAATAAGTAAGACCAACCTGGGAACTCATCCTGGAGGAGACCTAAGCGGGGAATGACAGGAACCCTATAAGGGGACTCGTTATGGGGGTCATTAAATTAAACAAAACTCCAATAAAACCCCGCCCAGGAAACACCGCCAGGAAGAGATCCAGTGGGGAAAAAGATAAGTAATATAACGACAAGGAGACAACCCTGACAGAAAAGACTGAAGGGGCAACCTCACGGTCGGCATGGCTGGCTAGGGGACGCCGTGGCGTCATAACAACAATCTCATAATTGTGAAATATGGACAGATGCAGCCAAACTTATCGAAAAAACCCCACAATAAGATGGTACTTAACTTAGAGATGGTGAAACTGCTAGAAGACATGGCGAAAAGCAGGAAAACACCCAAAATAGCACAAGCACAAAAATCTTGGTGATGATAATCACGTGCTAGAAAATGGAATGATGTAGGTGGCGCTGGTGTCGCCGGCCTGGCGGACGCCTGTGCATGGGGGCTGTAACGGCTCACTGCTCTCTTCGAGGAGTTTTGACATGGGGATATCTATCGAGTGTAGCTCTGTGGTTGTGATCCTTTCACTCACCCTTGGTTATACCAACGTCTTCCTTAGGGAAGACGCTCGATCTGGGGTTAGTAACCCCAGCATTCCTGAAAGCTCTTTTTCTCTGGTATATCTAGCAATTTATACCTAGAAATTCGTGTTAGTATGGAATTTCACCGGCTGACACAGGGCTGGACTCAGAAAATCTATTTCTGAGGGAGGCCCTGTGTCAACCCGTGAAATTCCTTTCTTCTGCAATTTCTGAGTATATTACATATTAATAAATATACCAGAGAAAAAGCTTATCAGGAATGCTGGGAATTACTTCAAGAGGAGGTAAGCAATCTTATACCAAGAAGGCATCGGTATGGATAAGGGGTGGTGAAGAAATCACAACCACAGAACCACACTCGAAAGACATCCCAATGGCAAAATCCCTCGGAAGAGCGGATACTGCTGTAGCTCCCACACTCACCCGCCCCCAAGCGGCGACCTAGCGCCATCTGAGCTCATTCCAGTCTAGCACCACCCTCCGGCTTGGCATGCCAAAGCAGGTGGGGAAACCAGATACTGGGAGGTCACCGGGTGACACAGGGCCTCCCTCAGAAATAGATTTTCCTTTGTCAAAATCCCTTTTCTGAGTTCGTCCCTGTGTCACCCGGTGAAATAGTAACGGAGAATCATGCCAAGACTGCCAAGATATAAAATAAACAAAAAGGTGATCATGAACAAAAACACATGCTATGAAAAAATAGATTTAATATGATATCTCAGCAAAGCAAAGAGAATCAAATCACAGGTAAGTATGCAGGTGGAACAAAAACACCCAACAATACAATGTCATAGACAGGTAAATATATACTATCCATAAGAAAACACAAATATACCTTATACAGTATCAAAAATGTGAGGTATCTGAAATAAAATAAAATAACACAAGTACCTCTAGGCTTAAATCTAAATACACAGCATAACAAAACACAATCACCAAGACAAACAATAATAATGGCAATACTAGTATCAATTATGAGGAGCAAGGCAGTGAGGCATGATTGATCCAGGAGAACAGGCAGAGAAATAAATGAGGCAGGCGGGCGGGGAAAGGATAAGGGTTAAGGATAATTAAGGTGGGGGATGACACTCCCACAGCCACTGTAAAATTTCAGAGCTTGGTGATTTTTAGATAGTGGCGTTTAAACACTAGAGGTGATTTCCATCCCGTATACTTGGTAAGTTCAGCAAAATCCATATTATGAAAATAATTAGTAGAGGTAGCTACCCTTGGGATATCATGAACCTTAGGAACTGAATCCGGGTTGGCCTGTTTAATGAAATACAGAATTTGCTGTCTTATAGCATTCAAAGAAAGAGTTCCACCTTTTTCCCTGATAAAGAGAGGACCCGACATACACTGCGGAGTTCTTTGTAAGTGAGCCTTTAGGGTAAAGACTGGGCATAAGGACTGGTCCTGTGGAAGAGGCACCACTTTCCAGGGGGACCACCTGTCCTGAGGGTCTTCTTTTTTCGCTAGGAACCTATGATCAGGGGAAAGGAGAACTTCTCCCGACGGGAGGAAATCAATGTGATCACCACCTCTAGAGAGAGCAGATAGCTCTGAGATTCTGGCACCTGACGCTAAGCTAATCAGAAACAAGGTCTTCCTCAACAGATCCAGATAAGAGCATTGTGAGTTATTAATATCAGAGGCTAATTTTAGAACATCGTTGAGGAACCAGGTAACAGAATGTGGGCGTGTTACCGGCCTCAAACGGGATGGAGGAAAAGTATGAATCTGTAAGGTCAATCTTAAAACCATACAAAAATACCTTCTTCAGGGCTGATTTAGCTGTAGTAATAGTGGCCGGAGCTAGGCCTTTTTCAAACAATGATCTAAAGAAGGTAACCGCTAGGTTAGTAGTCATAGTCTGAGCTTCAGATGCCTTCAAAAAAGATGCTAATTTTTTTTGACTGCTGAATCATATTGCCTGAGAGTAGAATCTCTCTTATCGGATTCTAGAAACAGAGTGTTAACAGGGTCAATGTTGCTCCCTTTTTAGCAGCAAATTTTATAAAGTCCATAAAACTAGGGCATTCTGAATTTTTAAGGAAGCTGACACAGTCTTGGTTTGTACTACTTGGGTTAGTCTGGGTTTGGATATCTGATGACACCGCAACTTGAGCTCCAGAAGCAGAGGAACCAGTTGCTCTTCGGCCAATGGGGGCTACCAGGGCTAGTTGGCCCTTGAATGACCTGAGTTTGTGCAGTACTTTCAACAACATGTTTATTGGGGAAACAAGTAGATCCTCTCCCAATTGTTCCAATCTATGGTCATTGCGTCCGTGGCGTGCATGGGGGTCCAGATTGGAAGCCACATAACAGGGAAGCTTGTGATTGCTCTCTGTGGCGAACAGATCCACTTGGAGTCCCAGAACCGGCAGATCCAATTGAATTTCCCGTCCAGAGACCACTCCGTCCAACGGGTAGTTCTGGACAGAGAATCCGCCTCCACGTTCCGCACCCCGCTAGGTGGGTGGCTGACAGATGCCACCCGTGCTTGTTATTAGGAGAAGATAGCTAATATCACCTGATTTCGCGACTCGATTTGGAGTCGCCCCTGTTTATGCAATGAACCACCACGCAATATCTAACACCATATAGAGGGATGAATAAATTTGTTTTTATTTAGCATTTCCCAACGTTTTGTGTGTGAGAGAGAGAGAGAGAGAGTGTAATTGTCGTTAGTGAGTGCTTCACATTGTTGGAAGAGGATGAGGTCGTTAGGTTGTTTACGGTGCTGTCTGTCTGTGCAAATGTCGAGGGAGTTTTTTTTCGGTTTTTTTGAGAGTCTTGAGCTGAGTTCTGTGCAAGGCAGACATTGATGGTGCATGATTATTGTATGTTCCATGAGTCGTCGTGTTTTCTGTTGGATGTCATTGTTGTCTGTGCATGTGTCTCTTTCTTTTTGCTCGTTTTTTTTGGTTGGAAGTCTGTTTTCCGGTTGTTTGTGAATTTTGTCTACTGTGTTGGCGACCGTGGACACCCTCAACCATCTCCCAGCAACCGAGGATCATAGTGAGTATTGTATGTGGTTATATGTTAGGGTGTATCTGTGTTGTGTATTGTTTTTTGTGTTTTAAAATCCCGCCACATAATATTTGGCGCCCAACGTGGGGCTGTTGTATAATAGCCTTTAGGATTGTTTGTGATGGGTAGAGTGAGTAGTAGGTCAGGATGAGTGAGATAGAGAAACTGAGAGAGAACTCCGGTGGCTAGGGAACTCCAGGGTAGGCTGGAGGAGGAGAATGGGAGGCTGAGGTGAGAATGAGGAGTTGAGGAGTCAGTTGGAGGAGATGGGGGGAATGCTAAGAAGTGCAAAAGAAGAAATGAAAGGGATGAGATGAAAGAGTCCGAAGAGAGAATGGATAAAAGTTGGAGGAATGATGAAAGGTGTGGAAGAAATGGTGAAAGGTATGTTCAAAGGGTGTTTTTGGAGAAGGGGCTGTTGGAGGCAGGTTCTTTGGAACGTGTGAAGGGCAAGAGAGAAAGAAAAGAAGAAAGTGAATGGAAGCGTGAGTGATGAAAGTGATATGGGAATAGGAAGTAAGAAACGAGGGAATGAGAGGCAGGGTAAGGAAAAGGGAATGAAAAGCAAGGGAAGGAACAGAGGGAAAGTAAGGATAAGTCAGGGGAAGAAAAAGGGAAGAAGGAAAGGAAACTGGTAAGAAGGGTAAGGAAGTGGGAAAGGCAGGAAAGAAGGGAGAGGGTGAAGGCAGTAGTGATAGTGAGGTGGATGGAGGTGAGTGGATAAAAGTGGATAAAAAGGGGGAAGAAGAGTGTAATGAGTAAGATGAATGTAAGTGCAGAAGTGGACTCTTTGTATTCGGAAGAGGGTATGAAAGGACAGAGTGAAAGTAGTGAAGTGAGAGTGAAAGTGAGAAAGAAGTGAGAAAGGCTATGTATGTGAGGAGGTACCCGGTGTGAAAAGTATAATGGGTATGGAAGTAGGGATGTGCATGATTTCTTTAGGGAGTATGAAAGGTTTTGTCAGGATAAGTATGGGGAAAGTAAGAGAGTGTGGGCACGAGAATTAGGAGAATATTTGACTGGGTTTTTGCTTGATATGTATAGGGTTATTATGAGTGTGGGAGATGTTGAGTATGACAAGGTGAAAGCTAGACTAGTTGAGCAAGCGAGGCGTATGAAAGCTAAGTGTTAAGTATAAGAGGAAGAATGAATTTGATGAGGCAAGAATGAAAGCTGGGAAACCTTGTCACTGTATGCTTGTAGGCTGGAGACGTTGGCAAGGAAGAAGTTTTGGGGATGATGGGATAGATGAATGTAAGGAGTTAGTACGGAAGTTGTTAGGACAGTGCCAGATGGAGTTAGAGAATTTGTGAACTTGAAGCGGAAGGAGAAGAAAAGATGGACAAAATGAAAGGTTGACTTGGGGAGAAATTTTGGAAATTGTAGAAGATTATGAGCTTGACAGGGTTATAAAAGAGAGCAGACGTGTAAGTGTAAGGGCTGGGGTAGATGAGAGAGTACCAGAGTTTGGAAGATTTAGGGATGCAGTGTTGAGGGGCCCAATGAGAATGGCCGATAGTGTAATAGATAGGAGTGTAAGAGCAAGTAATGTGGAGGTGCCAGTGAGGATGAATGGTGGGTTTGTAAAGGAACAACGGGTTGGACGGGTTAGGGATAGTAGTGTACAAAGGGAAGGTCGATGAGTGGAAGTCGAGCGAAGTGTTTTAGATGTGGAAAGGAAGGACATACAAAGAATGAGTGTAGGTGGGCTTTAGGAGCGTGTTTCAATGTGGGCAACCAGGACATTTGGTAAGGGAGTGTACGAAAGATAGGGGTTAAATGCTGTCAGGTGCGGACAGGTGGGTCATATTGCTAATGGTTGTAGGGGTACCAGTGAATGTAATATGTGGCAACTGTGGTAAGAATGGGCATTATGCAAGAATGTGTTCAGAACCGAGAGGCGAAGTGTGACGAATGTGCAATGGAAGGGCATGTATCAAGTGTATGTAGATAAAAGAGGGTGACTCAGGAAACTGAGTGTGAAGGGGTTTAAATGGGTGGATCCTCCAGGATGCAAGCGGTGCGTGTGATGCATGTAATGAGGGGTTGTTGCATGAGGAGGCTTTGCTGGAAAGACTGACGAGTGCATGAAGCAATTTGTTTTGATAGAGTATGGTAGGAAACGTAAGAAAGGGAAGAACGTTCTAAACTGAATGGTCGTAAGTTGTGTGATAGGGTGTGAATGCCAAAGTGAAAATGAGTGATAAAGCGTGTAATAATCAGATGAATGGGATGGTATGAATAGAACGTATAGCATATGCATTATTTGTTATAATTGAGTTGACTGAACGTGTAGGGGTTAGTGAACGGTTGGAGGTGAGCGAAAGTGTAAGAGTAAGAGAGCGTAGCAGTAATATACTCTGATTGAAAGCATGAATGAATCGTTGCAAGAATTGGAAAGGTCAATGAGCACCTTGGGATGGGTTAGTTGAAGAATTGGGGGGGTATTTGGGAAACGAGTTAGAGGGTATAGATGAGATTGTGGATGAAATTGAGTGTGTAATAGTGAAGAAGATAGCGTGAATCTGAGAGAGAATGGAGGAGAAGATGTGAGTTTGAATGTTGCTAGAAGAGGGAATGATTCTGAGAGAATGATTGCATGCCCATGAACGCGATCTAGAGGACCTGCTAGTGAGCATCCGTGGGTGTTGCGTAAGGCGATTTGAAAGAGGTGTGAAAGGTGTTGGTTGGGAAATGCTAAAAGGGGGAGAAATATAGAGGGATGAATAAATTTGTTTTATTTAGCATTTCCCAACGTTTTGTGTGTGAGAGAGAGAGAGAGAGAGAGAGAGAGAGAGAGAGGGAGAGTGTAGAGAGAATAATTGTCGTTAGTGAATGCTTCGTTGTTGGAAGAGGATGAGGTCGTTAGGTTGTTTACAGTGCTGTCTGTCTGTGCAAATGTCGAGGGAGTTTTTTTCGGTTTTGAGAGAGTCTTGAGCTGAGTTCTGTGCAAGGCGGACATTGATGGTGCATGATTATTGTATGTTCCGTGAGTCGAGTGTTTTCTGTTGGATGTCATTGTTGTCTGTGCATGTGTCTCTTTCTTTTTGCTCGTTTTTTTGGTTGGAAGTCTGTTTTCCGGTTGTTTGTGAATTTTGTCTACTGTGTTGGCGACCGTGGACACCCTCAACCATCTCCCAGCAACCGAGGATCATAGTGAGTATTGTATGTGGTTATATGTTCGGTGTATCTGTGTTGTGTATTGTTTTTTTGTGTTTTAAAATCCCGCCACAACCAGCCTGATGTGAATCTTGCCGGCGGGGCAAAGTTTCTTCAGAGTTAGAAACACTGCCATAGCTTCCAAGGTGTTTATATGGAACTGTCGAAACATTATAGACCATGTCCCTTGTACTTTTTGTTTTGGTGAGTACCCTCCCCAGCCACTTAATGAAAACGTCTGTGTGGATTACCAGAGCTGGGAGAGGAAACTGAAGAGGACAGACTTGAAAGGCCTTTGACTGTGGACCATGGTCGAAGCCTTGTCTTCAAGATTTGCGGGATTGAAGAGACTCTGTCTCTGAGCCTGACATTGGCTCGTCTCCTCACGCCACACTCTGTTTATGTCTTTTAGTCTTGCTTTCAAGAGCAGGTCTGTCACTGAAGCAAACTGAAGAGAGCCGAGAATCCTCTCTTGAGACCGGCGGGATGCTGCTTTGCCCTTCAGAAATTTTCTGGTAGCGGCGGCTATCTCCCCTCCGCTTGGCATGGCGGGAGGGATAGCCTGTGCGAGGTTAGGTCCCACTGGAGACCCAGCCACTGAAACCGAGACTCCAGAGTCAGGCGGGACTTCTCCCTGTTCAATTGAAAGCCTAATGACTCCAGGAACTCGATCACTATGGCTGTAGCCTTCCGGCACTCCTGTGTAATTGGGGCCCAGATTATCCAATCGTCCAGGTATGCTGCTAGGGAGATCCCCGGGACCGTAGCTGCTGAACAACTGTTTCCGCCAGCTTCGTGAAATATCCTGGGGCTATATTGAGCCAAAAGGCATAACCCTGAAGGAGTAGGCCTGTTTCCCTAGTCTGAAACCCAGGAAGGAGAGAAGTTCTGCGCAACCGGGGCGTGATAATAAGCGTCTGAAAAGATCGATAGAGGTGGTGACGGCTCCAAGACACAGTAATGTCCGTGTTGAGCAACTATAAGCATGCGAAATTTGTCGCATTGTATGTAGAGATTTAGACTGCACAGAGATCTAGAATCACTCTTTGCTGGCCGGAATCTTTCTTGGGGACAGCGAACAGCCTGCCTTGAAATTTGAGTGCTCACTTTCTTTATTGCTCTCTTGTTGAGAAGCTCCGTCACAAAGTCCTGTAGGGCTTTGGAGGAGGGTTGATAAAACCTGGTCAGGGGAGGAGGGTCCCTGATCCAGCTCAACCCAGGCCTTTGGACACAATGCTGTGTGCCCAAGGACTGAAGGACCACTGGTCTCTGAACCAGTATAGGCGTCCACCTACCTGACTGGTCTCAGTGGGAGGAAGCAGGTTTGTTTCCTCTACCATGGCCACTTTTCCCCGGGAGACGGATCCAGCCCTGCCTCTGTAGGGGGCTCGACCTCTACCCCCTTGCGCTCCTATTAAGGCCGTGAAAGACCCCACGGCCTTCATAGGTAGGGTTGTCGCCCCGAGAGGAGACGTCATGTTTAAGCAAGGGATTGGGCTGGTTGAACCAGCACATACTGTTGTGGTTGAGCCTTGGGAGGTGGATCGGTTGGTTCACCGTCGAGACCGGAACTGCCTGAACAACCGTCTGGTATTGTGGTCTCCTGTGCTTTCTATAACGTTTCTCAGGCCTATTCTGGGAACCGCTAGACTCAGGGGTCTTCGGCTTAAAGGCTGAGATACCCCACCGGGAGCGCAGACTCTGGTTAGCCCTGGTTGCTTCGCCCAGGACACTGGAGACTTCATCTTCTGGGAAAAGATTGTCTCCCAGAAAGAACTCTTCATGAGTCTGTTAGGCTCATGACGAATGGTGGCATCAGCGAAGATGAACTTCACGGCAGTTCATCTTTGCCACCATGAATCGTACAGGTCCGACTGGAACCCTGCTAACAGGGATTTAGTCAGAACCTGAAACAATGGCTCCTCTGCAAAGGAGGCGGTGGTCGCTTCTGACAGGCACAGCGAGTTCAAAGACCGCTCAACCGACACGTGCCTCGAACTCAGCCTTCAGGAGAGCTTCCGGAAGCTTAGGAAGCTGCTCGCTGAACTGGTTTGTGGCGCAATCTCGTCAATTTACCGACAGTAAATGTCGTTGGGCGTCTTTCCAGAACTCGTCACCCCTGGGAAGATCAGAGGCGTAGGATCTGATTCCCGAAGCTGAGGCAAGGGTTTGCCATCCAAGCAAGCCTGAGCGGTTGCGATAGCAACCTTGTTCAGGCAGGGAGTGGGCAGCTTATCCCGAGAGAAAACATAGTGAAGTTGCCCAATGAAGGGGGTCAACCGTGTTCTCCGCCCGCCTTTCTCGGAAAAGGTGCGCAAGAGAGCAGATTGCGCCTGATCCCTAGGGAAGATCACTGTCTCCTTAGGGACCTTGTCTGAGTGTGAGGCTTCCTCCGTCAGCCTAACGAAGCCTGGGTAGGGGGGCAAAGATCAACCCGGGAAGAACTCCAGTTCCTCTAGACGCCTGGTACCTAGACCTTCAATGGTCAAGGTGTCTTCATGCCGGATAGCACGAAGAGCAAAAAACGCCATGGGTTCCCTACATCAAAAAGGAGGAGGGTAGCAGTGTCAGGGATCTGATGAGTGTGGTCCGGCCCCACCGGGCGTGCCATATCAGCAAGAAGAGTCTCCTGACTCTGAAGCCTCTCCGTCAACTTAGAAAGTTTGGCCTCTACCTCCGTAGAGAACCTCTCTAACAACATCCCAGCAAACGCCTCAGGGTCAAAGGCAGGCTGGCGAGGAGGGCTGGGCCTGGCCACCCTCTTACTGTCCTTTGCCCGAGGTACCTGGTTTGTGCTCCCGAAGGCCACAGGTTCAGCAACCTTTGGCTTCGGCGGGGAAAGGGATGCCTTTGGGGAAAGACGAGGACTTGAAGCCCTTCGCCTTCCACGACTTCTTCAACTTGGGGACAGTAGACTGGCGCTGTCCCTCAAGATAGAAAGATTTATGCGAAGCCCTGGAAAGAAGATACAGAGGATGAAGGGGAATCAAAAGGGCGCCGCCCCCACTGCCTCACTTACCTCTCTACCTACCTCCTGGTCCTGCTCAGGTATTCATGGGCTCAGGTCCAAATCCAGAGCGGCGATGTCCTCGAAACCTCCGGCGTAAGGGGGTCCTCTTGTAGTGGCTGGGTCATGACCGGATCTGCTCGATGATGGGTGCGGCCACATCAGCTGGTCACGACCGCCAGCGATCCAGGCGCCTTTTAGAGAAGTCCCTCAGCTTCCTGTCGAGGACGTGGGGCTTCCCGACAGAACGTTCTCCCGAACCCAGCCACCCAGGTGAGGAGAGACTCTGGGCCTCCTTCTTGGAGGACTCGTCGGCCTGAAGGGAGCAGGGAATCAAAGGAAGGGCTAATATACTGTAAAATACATAAGCGCTAGAACACAAGATATGACAACATAGCAAACTGTAACTAACGTGAAGAACGAAAGTAAGCAGCTTACCGACTCGTCCTAGATGCATCCACAGAGCGCGAAGCAAACCTCATAGCCTTCGGATGCCAGGCAATCAGGTCATCAAGCGGACCGCCGCAGCCAACGTGGGTCCGACACACCACATGCCCGTAGGGTTTGGGAGAGTGGCGACACATCCGTGCTCCTCTGTTTGAACAGTCTGTAAGTGTGAACAGTATATGAACCTACCACTCTAAGAAACTTAAACTAAGCAGGCACAGGTATTTTCAAACTGTACTGCCGGAGCACTCGGCGGAATGAAAAACCTCGTCAGAGACGGGCCTACCAGAAAAAGTAACTTAAATTTAAGGTAAGCAAAGCCCCTCAACTGCCGTGTACTCCGGCGGAACAGAGCAGTCAACAGGACCCTTACCACAAGGGATGTGGCGGAATTTCAAACCACAAAAACAGTACACAACACTCACCCTGATCCTCGGTTGCTGGAAGATGGAGTAAATTGTTTGTGTCCACGGTGGCCTAGCACAGCACCCAAAACCACACAAACAAAACAAGGGAACATAAAAAAGAGATAGAATTATATACAAACAAGAACAGTACACTAACAAGGAAAACCAACAACTCTCAAAAAGCACACAAAAAACTGTCCAAAACCAAACGACAGACCAGCACTAGCTCTGACTCAAGACTCACTCTAAAACCGAAAAATCCTTCACATATATTCCACAGACAGACAGCGAGAAACAAACTAACGACCTCATCCCTCTTCCAACAACTGAAGCACTCACTAACGACAATTACACTCTCTCTCTCTCTCTCTCTCTCTCTCTCTCTCTCTCTCTCTCTCTCTCTCTCTCTCTCTCTCTCTCTCTCTCTCTCTCTCTCTCTCTCTCTCTCTCAAAACGTTGGGAAATGCTAAATAAAAACAAATTTATTCATCCCTCTATATTTCTCCCCCTTTTTAGCATTTCCCAACCAACACCTTTCACACCTCTTTCAAATTCGCCTTCACGCAACACCCCACAGATGCTCACTAGCAGGTCCTCTAGATCGCCCAGCCAATCATTTCTCTCAGAATCATTCTCTCTTCTAGCAACATTCAAACTCACATCTTCTCCTCCATTCTCTCTCAGATTCACGCTATCTTCTTCACTATTACCACTCTCAATTTCATCCACAATCTCATCTATACCCTCTAACTCGTTCCCAAATACCTCCCCAATTCTTCAACTAACCCATCCCATTCGCTCATTGACCTTTCCAATTCTTGCAACGATTCATTCATGCTTTCAATCACTCGTATATTACTGCTATGCTCTCTTACTCTTACACTTTCGCTCACCTCCAACCGTTCACTAAACCCTACACGTTCAGTCAACTCAGTTATATCAAACCCGCATATGCTATACGTTCTATTCATACCATCCCATTCATCCGTATTACATGCTTTATCACTCATTTTCACTTTGGCATTCACACCCCTATCACACAACTTACGATCACTCCGTTCACTTACGTTCTTCCCTTTCTTACGTTTACTACCATACTCTATCAAAACAAATTGCTGATCCTCATGCAACAACCCCTCACGTACATGCATCACAAACCTTTGGCATCCTGGAGGATCCACCCATTTGAACCCCCTTCACACTCAGTTTCCCTGAGTCACCCTCTTTCGTCTACATACACTTGATACATGCCCTTCCATTGCACATTCGTCACACTTCGCTCTCGGTTCTGAACACATTCTCGCATAATGCCCATTCTTACCACAGTTGCCACATATTACATTCACTCAGGTACCCCTACAACCATTAGCAATATGACCCACCTGTCCGCACCTGTAGCATTTAACCCCCTATCTTTCAGCTCCCTTACCAAATGTCCCGGTTGCCCACACTCTAAGAAGAAACACGCTCCTAAAGCCCACCTACACTCATTCTTTGTATGTCCTTCCTTTCCACATCTAAAACACTTCGCTCGACTTCCACTCATCGACCTTCCCTTTGTACACTACTATCCCTAACCCATCAACCCATTGTTCCCTTACAAACCCACCATTCATCCTCACTGGCACCTCCACATTACTTGCTCTTACACTCCTATCTATTACACTATCGGCCATTCTCATTGGGCCCCTCAACACTGCATCCTAAAGCTTCCAAACTCTGGTACTCTCTCATCTACCCCAGCCCTTACACTTACACTTCTGCTCTCTTTTATAACCCTGTCAAGCTCATAATCTTCTACAATTTCAAAATTTCTTCCCAAGTCAACCTTTCATTCGGTCCATCTTTTCTTCTCCTTCAAGGATTCAAGTTCACAAATTCTCTAACTCCATCTGGCACTGTCCTAACAACTTCCGTACTAACTCCTTACATTCATCTATCCCATCATCCCCAAACTTCTTCCTTGCCAACGTCTCAGCCTACAAGCATACAGTGACAAAGGTTTCCCCAGCTTTCATTCTTGCCTCATCAAATTCATTCTTCCTCTTATACTTAACACTTGCGCTTTCATACGCCTGGGAGTTTGCTCAACTAGTCTAGCTTTCACCTTGTCATACTCAACATCTCCCACACTCATAATAACCCTATACATATCAAGCAAAACCCAGTCAAATATTCTCCTAACTCTCGTGCCCACACTCTCTTACTTTCCCCATACTTATCCTGACAAAACCTTTCCTTACTCCTAAAGAAATCATGCACATCCCTACTTCCATACTCATTATACCTTTCACACAGGGGTACCTCCCTCACATACATAGCCTTTCTCACTTCTTTCTCACTTTCACTCACTGTCCTTTCATACCCCTCTTCTGAATACAAAGAGTCCACTTCTGCACTTACATTCATCTTACTCATTACACTCTTCTTCCCCTCTTTTTATCCACTTTTATCCACTCACCTCCATCCACCTTACTATCACTACTGCCTTCACCCTCTCCCTCCTTTCCTGCCTTTCCCACTTCCTTACCCTTCTTACCAGTTTCCTTTCCCTCTCCCTTCTTCCCTTTTTCTTCTCCTGACTTATCCTTACTTTCCCTCTGTTCCTTCCCTTGCTTTTCATTCCCCTTTTCCTTACCCTGCCTCTCATTCTCTCGTTTCTTACTTCCTATTTCCCCATCTCTTTCATCACTCATGCTTCCATTCACTTCTTCCTCCTTTTCTTTCTCTCTTGCCCCTTCACACGTTCCAGAGGACCTGCCTCCAACAGCCCCTTCTCCAAAAACACCCTTGAACATACCTTTCACCATTTCTTCCACACTTTTCATCATTCCTCCAACTTTTTTATCCATCCTGTCTTCCATTCTCTCTTCTGACTCTTTCATCTCCCCTTTCGTTTCTTCTTTTGCACTTCTTAGCATTCCCCCATCTCCTCCAACTGACTCCTCAATCTCTCATTCTCACACCCTCAACCACGTATTCTCTCTCAACCTCACCAGTTCCTCTTCCATCCTTCTCTTCAGTCACACTACCAGCCACCAATCTCAATTGCAGCTGCAATACCAGCTGCCCAAGGTTGTATCAAAGACCAAATATAATGTAGGCGGAATTTCAAACCACAAAAAACAGTACACAACACTC